>NC_061509.1:135181586-135228873 GCF_022539505.1 Lolium rigidum | reverse complement strand
CGGAAGGGCGCCCAGCGCGACGGGCCGAAAAAAATCGTCGTAGGACTTTGCGACGCGGTTTCCACAACGAGAACCCATATCGTCGAGGTTAGGCCCATAGGCGCGCAAAAATGCCCCTTAACGGACGATTTTTGAGACGTTGTCTATCGACCCCTTAGCGGACGATTTTGAGACGTTGTCTATCAGAACTTTTCTTGTAGTGTGTTCTCTAAAGTTGATTTGTGTAGTGGTTAACACCAGATTCGTATGCAATTAGGAGATGAATGGAAAACAGCATTTAAAACTAAGTTCGGTTTATATGAGTGGTTAGTAATACCTTTTGGTTTAACTAATACACCTAGTACTTTCATGAGACTGATAAACGAAGTTTTACGTTCTTTTATTGGACGTTTTGTGGTGGTATACTTTGATGATATTCTGATTTATAGCAAATCTTTGGAGGGTCATTTGGATCATTTACGTGTTATTTTCAATGCTTTACGTGATGCACGTTTGTATGGTAATCTTGAGAAGTGAACCTTTTGCACCAATCGAGTTGCGTTTCTTGGCTATGTTGTTACTGCGCAGGGACTTGAAGTTGATCCAACCAAGATTGAGGCAATTGAGAGTTGACCGCAGCCCAAGACGGTCACGCAAGTGAGGAGTTTTCTTGGCCTCGCTGGTTTTTAAAGCGCTTTGTGAAAGATTTTGGATCCATTGCTGCGCTGCTGAATGAGCTTACCAAGAAGGATGTGCCCTTTGTGTGGGGCGATGCACAACAAGAAGCCTTCATGATTCTGAAAGATAAGTTAACACATGTTCCATTACTCCAATTTCCTAATTTCAATAAGACTTTTGAGCTTGAATGTGATGCTAGTGGAATTAGTTTGGGAGGTGTGTTATTACAAGAGGCAAACCTGTTGCATATTTTAGTGAGAAATTAAGTGGGCCTAGTCTGAACTATTCTACTTATGATAAAGAATTATATGCGCTGGTTCGGACATTAGAAACTTGGCAACATTATTTATGGCCTAAAGAATTTATTATACATTCTGATCATGAATCTTTGAAGCATATTCATAGTCAAGCTAAGTTGAATCGCCGTCATGCAAAGTGGGTTGACTTTATTGAGTCTTTTTCTTATGTTATCAAACATAAAAAGGGTAAAGATAATGTTATTGTTGATACTTTGTCGCGCCGTTATACTATGCTATCTCAACTTGACTTCAAGATTTTTGGATTAGAAACTATAAATGAAAAATACATGCATGATGCTGATTTTAAAGATGTGTTGCTGAATTGTAGAGATGGTAGAACATGGAACAAATTTGTCCTCAATGATGATTTTTGTTCCGTGCTAACAAGCTATGCATTCCAGATAGTTGTGTTCGTCTTTTGTTGTTGCAGGAGGCGCATGGAGGAGGATTGATGGGTCACTTTGGTGTGAAGAAGACGGATGATGTACTTGCTGCACATTTCTTTTGGCCACGTATGCGTCGAGATGTTGAGAGATTTGTGGCACGCTGCACTACATGTCAGAAAGTTAAATCTCGACTTAATCCACATGATTTATATATGCCTCTTCCTGTTCCTAGTGTACCTTGGGAGGATATTTCTATGGATTTCGTTTTGGGTTTGCCTCGTACACGGAAGGTGAGGGATAGTATCTTTGTTGTTGTGGATCGGTTTTCTAAGATGGCACACTTTATTCCATGTCACAAGACTGATGATGCTACACATGTTGCTGATTTGTTCTTTCGCAAAATTGTTCGTTTACATGGTATGCCAAATACTATTATTTCTGATCGTGATACTAAGTTTCTTAGCCACTTTTGGAGATATTTATGGGCTAAGTTGGGGACTAAATTGTTGTTTAGTACTACATGTCATCCTCAAACTGATGGACAAACCGAAGTAGTAAATAGAACATTGTCTACTATGTTGCGGGCTGTTTTGAAAAAGAACTAAAAAATTTGGGAAGAATGTTTACCTCATGTTGAATTTGCTTACAATCATTCGCTGCATTCTACCACTAAGATGTGCCCATTTGAGATTGTGTATGGTTTTGTTCCACGTGCACCTATTGATTTACTACCTTTACCATCTTCGGTGCAACATAATTTGGATGCTACACAACGTGCTGAATTGATATTACAATTGCATGAGACTACTAAAGACAACATAACACACATGAATGCTAAGTATAAAATTGCTGGGATAAAGGAAGAAAACATGTTGTGTTTGATGTTGGTGATCTTGTTTGGTTGCATTTGCGCAAAGATCGTTTTCCTGAATTGCGCAAGTCTAAATTAATGCCACGCGCTGCTAATCATTTTAGGGTGTTAGAGAAAATAAATGATAATGCATATAAACTTGAGCTTCCTGCGGAATTGGGTCCGGTTAGTTCTACATTTAACATTGCAGATTTGAAGCCTTACTTTGGTGAAGAAGAGGAGCTTTCGTCGAGGACGACTTCAATTCAAGAAGGGGGGCACGATGAGGGCATCCCATCTATTGATACAACCGCTGTACCTATAGCTACACAAATACAAGGACCAATCACTCGAGCTCGTACTAAACAACTTAACTATCAGGTACTTTCGTTTCTTGTAACTATTCCTCACATACATGAGAATATGATGCTGCCTAAATCAGATATGTTTGTTACTCTTAGGAATGATGGACCTAGCATGGATGAGGAGGACAAGCATTGGAGCATGATCACATATGGAGGAGATGGCAGCAAGCATTTAACAATTGAAGAGGACGCTGCAAGTGGAGATTTCAGAACTTTGAAGCCACCATAAGAAGAGATGAAGATATGGACGAAATATAGAGTTTTCCACTTCATAATTTCGTCCATAGCATAATATGGTGTTTTTTTGACAGGAAGCATAATATGGTGTTGCGTCACCTTTAGTTTTGGGCTAGGCCCATGCCATTTTCGCAGGAATTAAGTCAACCACTTTTTAGAGTCCGTATTGAAGGGGAAAGGCCTTCTAGGGTTTGGTTCGGCCACCATATGTATGGCTGGCCGAAACCCCACCTTTTCCTCCTTTAAATACCCCCATATCCGTCTCGTTTAGACTCGGATTTTGATTAGAATAAAAGTTAGACATTGCTGCCACTCTTCGTGTACTTCTTTTGAGGCCAACGCCCAGAACAAGACCGACTATTCGGAATCCCATCATATTCAATAAATCTTTCATCGATATCCGCAATATTCTGATTGCATCATTAGTTCTTACTTGTTCTCGATTTCAGGTAGGAATTAAGACTCTCGCTGGTCAGGTTGATCGCGCATCCGCAAGATGAATAACTCCCGGAGACTGTCCTAGCGATTGCATTGGCGCACGAGCTTTGCACGTGTAGTCGGATCGTCAAGCATGAACTCCACCAACAAATCGATTTATCCTCGTCTCATCGAAAGATCGGCTACCTTTGCCCTATCGGACCTGCAAAATATGCAATTTACTAAAGATTGGGCTCGGGCCTGAATTCTTGGTCTGATAGTCGGGCCAGTCTCTTCGCTTCGGGCTTTTTTGAGGCCTTACCCGAAAAATGTTCAGGTATATTGTAGATGGATCATCGATGATATCTTTTACCAAGTCGATATCCACGTGCCTAGCACTGGTTAAACTCATTGGCATAAATAAATAAAAATATATAGGGCTAAGAGCTTCCACAATGCGGCGCTAATTTAGAGGCACTAGGATTTTGATCACACCTGATCTACGATTACGAGATTTAATCCTAGTCTCCGTTGTGGCATCCCGACGCGGAAAAGCCCAATGCTTCTTGAGTCTTGGCTTGCGGCAAGAGCAGCACAAGTTTCGGTAGGAGAGAAATTAGCAGCGCTGCGTTGGAAGCCCAGGCGCTTACCAAAGCTTTTTTTTCTTATTTCACAATATTTTTTGATTATTTAAGCGTCCGCACAAGCATTTTTCATTGTGGGTGCTCTAGCGTGAGAAGTTTAGCTCCGCGAAGCGAATGCATCGCCGTCAGATCTTCAATTGTATGGTAGATGAGAGTGAATGATTTATGCTAGATTGGGCTCGAAACAAAATATGCATAGTGATGTCGTCCTCCACCATCAGCAGTGCGGAAAACGCGACCGTTACTGGTAAGATTTTTTTGGTAGTGGCCCATTATTCTAAAGTCAACCACTGAAAGTCTTTCAAAAAGGCAAGGCTACCGAGGTCAAAAGTTTAAGGCAAAAACCATATGAGATATTATTGTTCCACAACCATGTGAAAATAAGAAGTCATTTCAAATCACTTATTCTAGGACGTGACTAATTTAATTCATTTACCAACTATTATTTATCAGATGACACTACTTATAAAGGAAACGGTGAAGCTCCCTGCCTTTACAAAAATATTAGATTATATGAAATGACAATAGGGGACACTTTATCAAAAAGAGTACCTACAACAAACAATATTCTTTTGAATCAATGCCTTCAAGGGAAACTGTAAACACACTCTGGAACAAGTCATGACGGTCAGATCGGGCACTCTCTCTATCTCCAAGTCTCCCTGGATGTGTCACTGCAGATGGAACACACTACAACACGAACATGCCGCCCCTCCTCGCGACGCTAGGAAATCCGCCTCCGCCCTGCTCTGGACGTCAGGAAAGTTCACCGGTCCGCGGGGGACGTCGAGCTGCCAGACCATGGCGTCGTACGCGCGGATGGCGATGTCTGAACGCCGAGGAAACCGGCGGTGCTTCGGACGCGCCGTTGTGGTGGTATCTCAGCGGCAGAGAGGTGTTTTTTTTTGGGGGGGGGGGGGGGGGGGTGACCGGTAGGCACGATGCGGTGTGGACTAATCTACAAGCGACACGGCGGGGCAACGGCTAAGACAACGGCGCGGAGCAGAGCGGATAGCGCACAGGAGAAGAAGAATTGAGTGATGAGCCTTTTGTTTTAGGGAATTGAGTGATGAACCTTTATCGGATATGTCGTTAGACATTGTAAACTGGTCATATTAGAGCTCTATGCAATGAATTACATGTAGAGTTAGTGGTTCGTGCAAAAACAAAATGTAGTCACTGATTTGCTCAACTTTTATCGAAAGAGATGCTGATATATGCAATGTTCTCTAGCTAGTAGCTCGAAGAGTGGCAGATTGTTCACGGAAAGCAATGGGTAGCTCGACGTGTCCCGCGTGGAAGTCCTTCGTTTACTTTATGAGCTCGTGCCGCTATTTTTGGTTGGTCATGTCCTATGCCTGCATGTGTCATCCACTCAGTCAGCCAGATCACCCGGCCGGGGCCGGGACAGGATACCGCATATCATTGCCCGCACTACATTAGAGTAATTTTAATAGTGTAGCTAACTGCTGACTATAAGCCAAGTGTCATATTATTTATAGCTAACTTAGAGTCAACATATACAATAGTGAGTTAAAAAAATGTAGTACTTTATCAATATATGACCCACTTTTCACTCTCACAAAGTGTCTAGGAGGCCCATTCTCCTTCTCTCTCCTCCTCTCTCCTCCAACTAAGCAATAATATACTATTTTAATCTTTATAGCTAGCTGACTAGGATTTATTGTACTTGCTCTTAGAGCATCTCCAGCCGCGTCCCCCAAAGCGTCCCCCAAAAGGATTTAGGGCGCGCCGGACAGAAAATACGTTCCAGCCGCGTCCCCCAAAGCCCTTTTTTGTCCGGCGCGCCCCTATACGGTGTCCGGCGCCCCGAGCCCGTCCCCGTCCCACCGGGGACGCGGGACACAACGAAAAGCGAGGCGGGGAGTGGCGGGGCCGACCCGTCAGCGGCACAATTAATTTAAACCTAACCGTCGCCTACCTCGCGACGGAAGTTATTGGCGCGCAGCGACGGTGCGGTTCCCGCGAGAGGGCGCAGCGCGGCGCGTCCCGTCGCGCCTAGCTCGCGTGCCGGCGTTAATGAGCGCCACCGCTCCTCCGCCTCCCTCCGGCCTATAAAAGGGGCGCCTCTCATCGTCCCTCTCACACACAAACCCTAGCGCCTCTCTCCCAAACCCTAGCCGCCACCATCTCTCAACAAGACTCGACGCTATGTCTGGTAGAGGCGGAGGCCGACCTCGCGGCCGCGGCCGTGGTCGTGGTCGTGGTCGTGGCCGCGGCATAGCTGAACGCTCGCCGTCGCCTCCCACGCCGTCGTCTTCATCGTCGGAGATGGACGTGGAGTCGGACGTCCTGTTCGAGTTCGTCCACGTCCTCAAGGGCGACCCGCGCGGCATCCAGAGGCTGCCGGACTCCTTCGCCGAGTACGTCGGCGGCGTACGCCCGCGCACGATGCATCTGCGGGAGCATTCGTGCGGCTACTGCCGGTGGATCGTCAAGGCGATCTACGACGCGCGCGGCAAGATGTACCTCAACATCGGCTGGGAGAAGTTCGCGCGCCACCACAGCCTCGAAGCCGGCTTCATCCTCGTGTTCTCCTACTTCGGCAACAGGGACATGAGCGTCAAGGTCTTTGACGAGAGGCGCAGCCTCCGGGACTACCACGTCGACAGGGACTCCCACGACGACAGCACCGACGAGGAGGACGACTGAGTGTTGTTTCTTCGCAGCGAATACGTGCACGGAGGTTTCTGCATGTTCGCCTCATCGGTAGAACCAACAAGGGCACCATCCTCCCGCTGGATTTTCCAGTTTAGGTGACTGGGTGTGCCCTCGAGTGTTCTTTCTTAGCAGCGAACACAGGAAACCTTCGATGCACGGCCTAGTTAGGTTTTGTTTCTTTGCAATATTTTATATTTGTGTCCACCATGGTTCAAACTATGTATTAGTTTGTGGAAAACCATGTTCCAAACTATGTCTTCGTGTAAACCACGTTCCCAATTATGTATTAGTTTGTGGAAATTGAAATAAAAATGCCAAGAAAAATTATTTTAAATGTTTGGGAGCGGCGTTTGGGGGACGCGGCTGGGGAGCGACGTCCCCCAAACGCGGCACGAACGAAACACGTCCCCCAAACGCTCGATCCGGCGCGGTTTGAGGGACGGTTTGGGGGACGCTACTGGAGATGCTCTTATCATCTAAGTATGTAGAGTGACATCTGTTGAGTAAGACTATTTATAGTGGAAGTAACTTAGATAGTAAGAGCATTTCTAGCCGTCTCCCCGACGAGGCCCCAGAATGTCTTTTTTTCATCCTGCCACGTCTGGGTCCTCGTTCTCCCCCGGATTTAGCTTTCATCCACCCGGAGAACCTAGGCCATCCCCGGCTTCCCGAGGCCCGATCTGGGACTCCGTACGAAACAAAAACGCGCGAAACGTCGAGCGGTCTCGCGTTGTCGGCGACAGAACTGGTTGTTCCCTCTACTAATTTCATTTTCCCTCCAAAATGCGCCGTATAGAACCATTTTCCCCGCCGAATTTCAGAGGAGCTACCGCCATTCTCCCCCACAGTTGCAGCTCCTCCTCTTCCCTTCCACCACCATGCCGCCGAAGAAGCTCGGAAACCGCGGGCGCCAAAACAGAGGCTGCCGAGCATGACAAACGCGGAGTGGGCGGCAGATCAGGAGCGGCGGCAGAACGAAATCCACGGCAGGGTGGAGAGGGAGAAGAAGTGTAACGCGAAGAGGGTGGCGGCGGCGGACGAACAGGCGAGGCTGATCTCCATTAACTTCGGCCAGCCGCGTGCAGCAAGTGGCACGGCGTACAGGAGGAGATCAAAACTCGCCCGGTGAGCGGCGAGGACTTTGAAGCCAAGGTATGCTCACTCGCCATGGCTCCTCCGTCGATTCTACATCGGCTGAGGTTTAATCTTGAATCACCGGCTTGTTTTTGCAGATGCGGCGGGCGCTCGACATGTATGCGAACGACAACGACGGCCAGAAGTTCAAGTACCTCAACGTGTTCGCCCGCATCGAGGAGTGCGACAAATAGAAGGAAGTGCCCAAGAATCTTGCCAAGGGCGAGCAGTACAACCCCGACGTTCCAGCCCAGCCTCGTCGGCGGGCCGCCTCGAGCACGGCCAGAAGAAGTTGAAAGAGCAGAAGAAGGCCGGCCATCCAGCCGGCAGGTTGCATGCGTCCTTCGACAAGTGCTGGATGGACACGAGGGCGCACACCGTCGGGAGGGACGACAAGCACGGCGTGCGGTGGAAGGATCGAGATGCTCGCCAACCAGGGTGTCCGGATTGCCTTACTCAAGGAAACCTCCGCGGCGAAGAAGAGGAACACCGACCTGGCGTTCCTGATCGGCGCAATGACGCCAACATGGACAAGGATATGAGGGCTTGGTACGACGCCCATCGCCAAGAAATCCTCCGGCCCCCATCAGCCGATTCGTCCACCGCTTCAGCGTCAACTCCCGCCGCTGCGACAGCTGCAGACGCCGATGCTTCGCCTCCCGATGCCGCACCAGACGAGGCTAAAGACGGGACCGCCCATGAGCCTGTAATCGTCTAGTTTCAGTTTCGATCGCCGGAATGTGGTTGGTCCGATCGCTGGACTTTGGCGATTCTTTTGTAGCGGGAAGACGATTTTTTGAAACTATCGCCTCTGAGGGGCGAACGCCGGGGGTGCGACTGGGAAAATGTTGCCCCTCACACCCTTTTACATCCAATCCGTCGTATTTTATATCCGCATTTTCGCCCGAGGGGCTCAAACGGCTAGAGATGCTCTAACATCACGCATCTCAAGAGGTTTTGGTGACATGGCATGTCAATAAATGAAGAAAGAGAGTGGGTGGTAACTAGCTATGTTACCATAATATGACACCCCAAAGCAAGATGAGTCTATAACATGATAAATAACGCAATGCATGACACCATATATAAGTTACTACCCACTATGAAGGTAGTAAGTTAGACACGCCTAACTCTAGTTGGGTTGGTGGCAATGCTATGTCCGTTGTTTTATGATTTTTTTGAAGACGGGAGCAATAGCTTTGCCCCATTTGATTAATTGAGCAAAAGTTTTACAAAACCGTAAATTTTATTTATTACAAAAAGTACTATCCGGCATCATTTCGCTCATGCGATTAGCGCCCGCCAACCCCCATAAATGTGCCATTTTTAACTTATCAAAGACTATATGCAAAGAAACTTGCTTGTTATGAAAGACACTAGCATTGCGTTCAAATCTTCCAAGAGATAAGCAAAGTGAGAAAAGGCATAACTTTGCGGTTAGGACTAGAGTCACCCGACATCTTGCTCCTGAAAGGACACGGATGTCGCCTAGAGGGGGGAGGTGAATAGGCGATTTAAAACTTTTACGAGATGGGCTTAACAAATGCGAAATAAAACTAGCGTTTACTTTGTCAAGCCCAAAGCCTATATACTATGGTTCACCTATGTGCACCAACAACTTATGCTAAGCAATACAAGCAAGTATGTGATAGCAAGATGTATATAACTTCAAGCACGATGGCTATCACAAGGTAAAGTGCATAAGTAAAGAGCTCGGGTATAGAGATAACCGAGGCACGCGGGAGACGATGATTTATCCCGGAGTTCACACTCTTGCGAGTGCTAATCTCCGGTGGAGAGGTGCGGTGGCTTAGTGCTCCCGAACGCCACAAGAGGCTCACCTTGAGGTGTGGTTGCTCGATGCACACCAACGCCACAAAGGCCTCACCCCAAGATGCGGTACTCACACCACACACCGAACGCCACGAAGGCGCCTCACCTAAATCTCCGGTGACCCTCGCCACAAAGGCCTAGGTCACGGTTCCACTAAGGGATTTCCTTCGAGGCGGAAACCGGGCCTTACACAAAGATTGGGGCACACATCCACAACTTAATTGGAGGCTCCCAACAAATCGCCACAAAGGCCTAGAATCCGTCTAGGGTTCCAAGAACCCAAGAGTAACAACTTTCTTGCTTTCACCTCCACGAATCACCGTGGAGAACTCAAACCGATGCACCAAATGCAATGGCAAGAACACCACAAAGATGCTCAAGTCCTTCTCTCTCAAATTCCAACAAAGCTACAAAAGCTATTGGGGGAATAAGAGAGGAAGAACAAAGGGATTCACCAAGAACACCAAGATCTAGATCTAGAGAGTTCCACTCACAAAGAGATGGATTTGATTGGTAGAATTGTAGATCTAGATCTCCTCTTCCTTTTCCCTTAAAAAGGTTCAAGAATCATTGGAGGGATTTGAGGTAGAGGGAGCTCTCAAAAACTAGCAATGGAGGAGAGCAAAAAGTGTGTGAAGCAACAGAAAAACGAGAGGAGGAAGAAGACTATTTAAAGGGGCTGCAGGAAATCTGCCCGTTGGGCTCGTCCAGAGAGAGGCCGGCAGTGCCGGCCCGTTATGGCCGGCAGTGCCGCCGGCAGGGAGCGGCTCGGCTGGGCGAGCGAGGCAGCGCGGGCGAGCGAGCGAAGCAGCGCGGGGCGGCGGGGAGCGAGCGGAGCGGCGCGCGGCCGAGCTGGCGGCGGCGCGCGGTAGGCGGCCAGCAAGGGGCGGAGCACGGGCTCGAGCTGGGCCGGCCCGGCAGTGCCGCTGGGGGCAGGCCGGAGGTGCCGCGCGGCCCGGCAGTGCAGCGCGCGGGAGCCGGCAGTGCCGGAGTGGGCCGAGCGGTACTGCCGGCCCATCAAGGGCGGTAGTGCCGGCTGCCTCCTCTTTTTCTTTTTCCTTTAAATCAAATAGAAGATAAACTTCAAAAGACAATATCTAGAGTTTGGAAACTCAGATCAAGACGAAACCAATTTTGTTGGAAAGAGGACGACAAGAGCTACCCAACAAGTTGGGGGTGATTTTCTATTAATTTTAGAGGTGCAACACCTCAACATGATAAACCGAGAAAATCACCAAACTCGAAAACGCAATAAGAGATCTATGCAAAATCCGTTTTCGATGAACTAGAGCTTGTCATGAGAATAAGCACAAGCTCCAAAACATCACATGGATAAGATCCAAATAACAACCAAGAAAGATGATGCAAGGATGCAAAGGTTTGAGCTCTCTCCGAACGATACGATCGAGTTACTCACTCGAGAGCCCTCTTGATAGTACGGCAACTAAACTATAAACCGGTCTCCAACTACACTATGAGACCGGTGAGAAAGAAACCCTATCAAGAGCAAACCTTAACCTTGCGCGTTCCTCTTGAGCTCGATGAAGACGATCTTGATCACAACAAGATGAAACGCCTTTCTTGATTGTGCTTGCTTGATGAAGTCTTGTGGATTGCTCCCCCATAATCCACCATGGGAGAGCTTCTTCTTCGGCACATCTTCACATATCCATGGTCACCATATGGATGGCAAGATTCAAGCAAATGATCTCTTAGAGATGGCTCATCTTGAACTTGCACTTCATTTCTTCATTCTTCATCATGTTGATGTCTTGAAGTAACTTGAGGGCTCACTCCATCTTCATCTTCAAGACATACTTGACACTTGATATCCTTCATCAAATTCTTCTTATTGCAACCTTGAAGCCAACATATGGTTCAAGAATTGCCTATGGACAACACCTACAAATATAACTCAATGCAAACATTAGTCCATAGGGATTGTCATTAATTACCAAAACCACACATGGGGGCTCCATGCACTTTCAGCTCCACCGATCCAAAATTGGGTGCCCCGTCCATTGCAAAGTGTGAAGGGCCAGGAGACCCATCCAACCCTTCACAAGGCTCCAAAGTCTGACGGTGAAGTGGCAATGAACAAAGAGGTGATCTGCGGTTTCCGTACATTGTTTGCAAAATGGGCAAGGGCCACAATTCGTCCACCCACGCTTTGCCAACCTAACTGCCATCCAAATTCCATTTTGATTTACAAGCCACGCGAATAACTTGACCTTGGAAGGCTCCCAAGCTTTCCAAATCCTTTTATTCATGGCTGAAGAAATTGAACCCAAGAATTGCACCTCATAGACCTACTTGGCCAAATATTGCCCATTAGATGTGAGCCTCCAAACAATGGCATCCTCAACTTGTTCATCAATGTTGACATTGGCAATAAGACACCAAAGCTCAATGAATTGGGAAAAGTGCTCCAAGGTGAACGGGCGCTCCAAGTCAATTTTGGCCACCCAAGCCCCATCATGCAAGGCTTGTGAAGCCTTCCAATTCTTCCTCTTTGATGAGGCAAAATTAAGCGGTGCAAATATCAATTGGGTTTCTTCCTTCAAGCCATGGCACATGCCAAAAAGGATCCTTCCATCCATTCCCAAGGGTGATTGTAGTGGCGGCATAGAAGATTTTCATATCCTCGTTTGAGCAAGGTTTTCAGGAGCCCACCCAAATTTTCATGGGATATTTCCATTCCAACCAAGGCCAACGAAGCCTTAGTGTTGTTGCAAAATTTCCCATGTGAATAACCCCAAGCCCCCCATGTTTTTTGGGGTGATACACCACCTCCCAATTTACCTTCCAGGTTGCCCCGGTGGTGGTGTCCTTGGCGGACCAAAGAAAGGCCCTCTCAATATTGTTGAGTAACTTGAGTGATTTCGGTGGAATGTTGAGAGGGGTTAGGTGGTATATTGCTTGAGAAGCGATGGCCATTTGACCAAGGCGGTCCGGCTGGCCAATGTTACGCATTTGCCATTCCAAGATAGGAGCTTGCTAGCACATTCATCCTCATGTGGTGTTGGAAATCAACCTATTTTCAAACATCGAACGTGTTTAAGCCCGAGGTAGCCCAAAGGAAATGTGGCTCTTGTAGCCAGAATGCCCTCTAGAATGTCATCAAGGTTTATATCACCGCATCTAATGGGAAGAACAGAGGTCTTTTGAAAGTTTGTGCGGAGACAGGTCACCTCTCTGAAGTTCCTCAGTATGGCTGCCAAGTTTTGAATGTCCTCTTTCTCTCTCTCCGGGACTAATCCCCCCAGCCTCCTCTCGTCCCCCATCATATCTAGGCCAGTTGGCACCTCACCCTCCCTTCTCCGTTGATAGTCGGCGTCGTGGTGGTTGAGGGTCCCCTCCCTTGTATAGCTATAGCTAAGTTTAGGCGTTTTATGCTAGAAGTTGGCTCTATACCAGGTTGTTGGAGCTTGTTGGTGCCGCACTCGAGTTGTAGGTGGTGGTTTATGGCGGTCCTCTTCTTGATCGTGGCGGCGAAGTGCTGCGAGCTGCCGGTGGGAGCAGCGTCAGTGTCTCCATTAATAGGCTCGTGTTTGGGTGGATTCGAAGGTTGCGGTCGTGAATCAGGGCCTGCTCCTTTCGCTCGTCATGGAGACGAGGGAAATTGGACACATGTTGTTTGCGGCTGCTGTAGGCCGGATCCGCATCAGGGGAGCGTTGAGGCTTCTCCAATGGTCGAAGAGCGACCAATCCCACCTCCGTCGACGGCTTTGGTTCCTTCCGGCCGGTGACTGATGGCCTTGATCAACCTCCAGGCTACCATGCCAACAAGGAGGCCCCTCTTCTGTAGTACAGCGGGATCCTGCCGCCTCACCCCAAGTGGTTTCATCCCCGACAATGAGACGGTTGACGGTGCTATGTCACAAAGCTTCGGTGGAGAAGGAGCTGGACCCGATGGCATTTCTTTGTCTACTTTTAGGGTCTTTAGTGCAAAAGGCGTGGACCTGAATGTACTTTTCTATTTTCTATTGGTCCTTGTAGTAATTAGGTGCTCCACCCATAATCTAGAATGAAGCTTATCGGTCCTACGGGACCGTTCCCTATTCAAAAAATAATAATATCCTCTTTGATTGCAGCCACAAACAAGAAGTATGGATGGAGTTTGGTTGCTCGACGTTCTTTTTCTGCATATAGGAAGTTTTTTTCCTTAGAGCTCCAAGCCGTCAAAGTTAGAGTCGTTGCATCATGGATTGATCCTTTCTATCGACATCTAACACATATGTGAGCCTCATATCAAATTCAACAGCCGTAAGCACATTTTTGCTAGTGAATGCTTCCTCCCTATGTATGCATGAGAGTCTTTTCTGGGCACTTTAGCAATCACATGAGTACCGTCCCAACATAATCCTGACATAAACATGAACAAATTGTTAGGCCTCAGTGCAATCAAATCATGTCATGGACTACAAGTTAGAGTTGCTCACCTTAAAATATGAAAGCCGTCGGTAGCTATCTTTGATATTTGGGGGAGTACGAGAAGATGGAGGCCTAGTCATCTCTCCTCTGAGCTCCCAAAGTATCCAGGCTAGAATCACAGCAATGAGGGACAGCTGCCTGAAACAAGAAAAGAAAAAGCTTCATCTAGGCATCCTAATCAATTCGATGTTACGTAATTAACCGGAGACAACAGGAAAAGCGGGTGGTGAATGGTAAAGACTCGCTAGTGTCGCAGATCTGCGAGCCCCAACACTTCCGATGCGAGAGACCAGAGGCTGACGAAGCCGGTGCTGGAGATCTGCAAAGTTGGAGCAGGCAGTGTCACAAATCTAAGACTCCACAGTCGCCTCTGCCCAAGAGTAAAAGTGAGGATGGATTTGTTCTTCACTAAGTGGTGACTAACAGAATAGCGATGCTACATTTTTCGCACCAAAACGTGGAGCCAATTTTTCGGCTTCCACCATCACTAAGCTTGCTCCCTCCCGCACGCCTTCCCTCTCTTTGCGCACGTCAGCGATTGTCCCAGCGACATCGCTTGATTCGAGCGTGTCTCGTGGGTCTTTCCTGAGGGTGCTTCAGTTAAGGTTTATGTCAGTCAAGAACGGGTAACCTAGTTGGGAAATGAACACCCAACTTTTGCATTCATGGAGCCAGAAAATGGACTCGTGAGCAACCATACTCTTTCATAGAGTTTCCGCGTGAGCGTAGATTTTCGTAGCCCGAGCTTAATACAGTTCATTTTCTTTCTCAAAATTCATAATCAGCATTTTAAAGCGTTCCACAAAATCCCAAAGAAAAATCCTAGATGGAAAACAATGAGTTTGGTCAACGAGTGCAGAAATATCATTAGTAACAATCTAAGTTAATATTTTGTATGTCGATAGAACACATCATTAGTACTCCTTCCTGTCCAAAATATGTTGCATATAAGATTTGATCAAAGTCAAACTTCGTAAAGTTTTATCATCTATATTGATAAAAATACAAACATATACAACAAAAGAATAATATTTGTAGAATTGGCATAATGCATGTGCGGTTTGCACAACGTAGCAACTCCGTTGAAATTGACAAAAAAATATTTTTTCATATTATATACATTTATAATAGTATATTTTTGTATTATTATCTATATTCTTGGTCAAAGTTTGTACAGATTAACTCGCACGGAAAATTATGCGCAACATAAAATGGGCAGGAGGGAGTAACAATCTAAGATTTTTTTCTTTGGAATGTTTTGATACTTTTACATACTATTTTAATTTTTTCAAAAAAAAAAACAAGTAATGTGTAGCTCGGGCTACACTTGTGAATTCCGGTTTCAGCGTGTGTTTCGCTTCAAAGTTTCGTTAACGCCTCGCTCCAGTATTATAATATTCAGCACAATTGATTGGTGAGTAGAGTATTGATAGCAGTATAGTTCAGCACTGCAGGCTCACACAGTCAGACAGATTCTGATTTGGATCCGTTCACATTTTGTTAATTTATGTTACTATATACAAATTAAGTGCTGCACTGTTTTCACTTCAAAGCCCTTTCTTTAAACTCCGCCAGAGTGGTACGCTACTTCCAAACTGTACCGCCCGAAAGCTGGAATCGCTTTCAAGTAAATCTGAAACCGACTGAAAAGGGGTCTGGTTTCGCTTTGTTATGGAGAAGGAACATTATTTGAGTTTGTTGTAGCATCATTTCGACTTTCTGTTACTAACTGCGTATTTGTTATCACCGATTATGTTCTGCTGTTGGTGTCTTAGTGCACAGTACCTCTTTTTTTTTTCCTTTTTTCTGGAGAGCTGTAGTGTTAGCTCTACTGTGATAAACTGGTCTGGCACGAACGTGTATGTGTGTAAACACTCGTTAGATGCTGTACCAGCAATTTCTTGGAATATCATGACGAAACAGCGTCGTCCAGCATAGCTTGCGTCAGTCCATTGGATCCCATGCCTGGCGTACTGAAGCGAGAGATATTGTATGACAAATGGTAATGGATAGAGGGTGTGACTAGTTCTTAGTCCACAGAGAAGTGAAAACTACAGATGTTATCATCATATCTCACTTGCAGCTCATGTTGCAATTTATGCCTAACATGAATCACGAAGTAAATCTAACGTTTTGAGGTATTTTTTTCTTAGTTACATCTTCATTTGCAACTAAAAAATCTTAATTGCAACTCTATTTACAACTGAAAAAATTTAGTTGCAACCCAACTTACAACTTATATGTATAAATTATGATGCAATCAAACCATGTAGAACTTGACGGAGCACAAATTTAATTCTCCGCTAGCTCATGGATGTGGCTAGTTTTCGATACAAGTTATGTTGCAATTTATAACAAATTGCATACCATTCTTTCATAGAAGGTAGAGTTTAAAATGCAAGAAGCTCCACAAGCTGCAACCAGCCGTGTTGCAAGACTCCGACTCCGCGCTGAAAACTTGGAAACTACTAAAGACTATAACTACAGCTCCTTAGGATAACCGCAGCCTTAGGATCATGCCTTGCAACAGTTTCCTGAGAATGAGGTTCTTTTGAATTAAAGAAGCGAACCACTGTCTTGGTTTGGTTCAAGTCCAATTCCTCAATAAACTAACGTTTCTAATCTGACATGTCACATGCAAAGCCAATCAGCTGTGAACACCATGTAACAACCAATGGATAAAGAGTTTTAAACAATTGTTAGATGGGTCACATCTCTGCTTTGAACCGATGTCACACAAAGCAGCAAAACATCATCGATTCAACCTTTTTCTTAAACCGCATACACATAGTGCAAAGGAATTGAATATAAACTCAGCATATAGCTGACAAGGAATCTTGTCGGCATGGCCGCAAGACCTGGGGCGCAAGACAGAAACAGAAAGCATAAGCCAGCCAGAATATATCAAGGTTCCGGATAAAAATCACAGCACATGTCACTTTGCAGCAAAATAATAATAATAATAACTGCAGCATACTGAAAAACAAAATGGGAACTAACGAACGCTACATAGAAGTGGAGAAGATTGACAATGAAAAATTAGCCATTTAGGACTGTAAGATATGAATCAAATCAATTGTTCCTATAAGATTACACATTGGAGAATCTAAGGAGCAAATAAATTAGTAATAAAACTGCAATGGTAATGACCTATTTGTAGCATATCTTCAAGTAATAAAATGAACTTCTCCTGTTAAATAGAATAAAAAGCTAACACAGTTTCTGTTACACTTGTGAACAATAGTTACCATGCATAGAACTAACTGAGGTTCAAAGCCAGGACTGGGTCATTCTCTGCCGGTAAACCCTGAACCATGATGCTCCTGATGCCTTGGTGGCTCACATCTTTCTAATCTATGATGATTGCTGTGGGATTTCCTTCCTTCCTGAACATACGGAGATCTAGTTCTTTCCCCATTCCGCCAGTTCCTATGTATTCTTCCGCCTCTGTCCGCACCTCTTCCTCGATATCCTGAACTGTTGTGTTTCATTGCAGGTGCTCCATCATGATGAGGCATATGCATTGACAAAGTGGAAGGAGAAGGACTCCCTCGAGTATTAAAAGGCACACCAGGTGCGACCTTCCATTTCAGGCCACACTGGGTTCCTTCAACTTCTGGAGTTCCAAAGTGCTGAACAAGAGCGACTGTAATTTCAGACGAAGTACTCGAGTTAGGCAGATACCTCTCCTGGCAAAATCCTGGAGCACCCCCCAAGTCTAAAGGAGCTTGTGCAGGCTGATGTTCCTGTTGAGGCTCAAACCCTGGAGGCGCATCATCATCTGCACCAAACCCTGGAGGCACATCATCTTCTGCACCAAATCCTGGAGGCACATCCTCATCTGCACCAAACCCTGGAGGCACATCCTCATCTGCACCAAACCCTGGAGGCACATCCACATCTGCACCAAACCCTGGAGGCACATCATCATCTGCACCAAACCCTGGAGGCGCATCATCAACTGCAACAGGAACATCATTATGGTTGCTGTTTGTTACCCGATTCCCCTGCGACCCATTTCCAATCAAACTAGTCTGAAGATCCAATTCTCTATGTCCAGAATAAACTTTCACAGTTTTTTTATAGTGGCTTTCTGGTTGATAATCCCAACGGCTCTTGCGCTTTCTTCTAGCAGAATATGAATGTGTAGAACAGTTTGCAGGTCCATCCATATAAGGAAGGATCCATTTATCACAGAATTTTCGAGCAATAGGATGAACCTGTTAAATTAACATAAATTAACATAAAAATTGATCAGGCCAACTTAGACATTGGGGAAACTGGATGAAGCCATAGCTATTCATGAACTACAAATGCAGAGTGACAAATTACTAATTTCATATTAGAAAACCTAAACTGAATGTGAACATGGCTGAACAGGAGAAAATAATAAATAATGAGAACTGGCAAATAGCCACTTTTAGCCAGCAGCAAAGATTTAAGGCAGTTTTTTTTGTTGAGAAAATGCAAAACTTGCGCTTCATCATATATAAAATATAGAGAATTTAAGTCCGAGACTGGTAAACCTTGGACCTTTTTTAACATACAAATGCATATCCAAAGTAGAAGTTATATTGAAAATGTAGAGAATTTAAGACCGAGACTAGTAAACCTTAGACCTTTTTGAACATACAAATGCATATCCAAAGCAGAAGTTGAAAAGCAGGCATGGTCACTAGTACATTACATGTTTGTCACTATGCCGGGTCAACTTCAACATCGAGTCCCTGAAGCTGTAACAATAGAAGGTTCAGAAGAAAGGAATTAAATTTTGTGTAAATAAAGCTTCA
Organism: Lolium rigidum; assembly: GCF_022539505.1. Lineage (NCBI taxonomy): Eukaryota > Viridiplantae > Streptophyta > Magnoliopsida > Poales > Poaceae > Lolium > Lolium rigidum. Next base: position 135,210,145 of record NC_061509.1, on the reverse strand, counting down.
AAAGGAACAATAAAAAAGGTATTAGGCAACTGAGATTTTCTCTTGGCACATTATCCACCAGCTAAGGCTTAGTAAAAGACTAATATGTCAAGGGGATCACAGTACCAAAAACCTGTGATAACTACATATAGCTGCAAATCAAGAAACCACTTACATCAACCTATAAAAGCTTTAGTTGCATATGGTTCATGCAAGGCAGGGTTAGGACATAGGTCTAATAGGATGCGGAACATAAGCAATTACAAGTCTATAAAACAAGATGTTTTAGGAAACCGGAAAGTTCAACTATCTAACATACGAAAGAAAATAACTCAATTACTGTCTTTTGGTGAAACCGTATGTAGTCTAAATTATAAAGTCGTTACAGAAAGCAAAATAGAAAAACATATAACACAAGCCTAAAAATAGATAACGGTCCAACCAGATACAGAATTCTTTAATTAGTATTTAACGAACTAGAACAAGAAGGTACAAATTTGAACAATCTAACCTTTCCATTCCAGCAAGTCGAGGACCCTCATTAATTTTTTCAGCTGTCAGGATTCCCCTCAAAGCTAGAAATTCCAATACCTGAAGGAAGATGCCACTGTTCATAAGGACCAGGTAATAATAAAGCTCTATTTCTACAATTCTGTGACAAAAATGTGATTCCCAAAAGAAATGCACAGGAAAAAGAAAAAGAAAAGTTCATGGGACATCACAAGAGTCACGACTTCATATGAACATGTCAACTGGAAACCATACAAAGGTGATTATCTTTGAAACCATACAGCAGGGAAGTAATTCTATAAATTGATAAAATCAAACCAGTGCCAAACCTTCAGAAGCTTCCTAATTATAGGTCTTCGAAGGAAATGGTCTCTATTCTGCTTCAATATATTATGAAGCATTTGCAATCCTACAACAGAGGAGAAAAACACCAGTTCGTAACTAGAAGATTAGCTTTTATAGAGGAAGTTGCAGAAAGGCAGAAATATACCATTCATGTTGATGATATCCAAGAGGACAGCTCCTGATTTTGTTTGTAGAAGCGCATCAAGAATTAATGCAAGATCCCTTATACTGAAAAAGATTTAAAACAAGTAGCACATTTAGACCAAATAAATTATTTGCTAGGCACGTCAACTAGCAACTGTAAACCAAACCTTTTAGATGTCCCCCCAGCTTCACCATCCGCTGCAGTCCTAAGTAGAAGCCTCAAATATTCATTTGTTGAATCCTGTTTAGAAAAACAAATTGTTCAGATCACTAGTTAGAAAACATGTAAGCAAAGGGTATAATAGAAACAAATATTTACACTATTAAAGGTAGATTCATGGAATGTGAACACATGCAAATGTCATAGCCTTCCAAGTTCAAGCTATGCCTTAGAACATGTAAGCGAAGGGTATAATAGAAACAAATATTTAAACTATTAAAGGTAGATTAGTGGAATGTGAACACATGCAAATGGTATAGCCTTCCAAGTTCAAGCTATGCCTTGTCATCCACATGATCACAGGCAATGAAGAAGCCTTAACCTAAGAAGATTCATATTGTTTATTCACTATGTCCTTCAGCTTTTGTACTGAAGCAATGTTAGTACCACTAGTCTAATTTGTCTATTATACACTTCGTTCTTCCGCATTTGTTCTCCGGAAATGTTAGGCCATCGAGTTATCTAATCTCCTACACCTTCCCAATTTTCATCGAACAATAGCATATCTGAGTATTCTCTATGTTTAATTGTGTTTCCCCGGCCTAAGGAAAGATTTCCTGTCACATACAGGGTGCTGCATGTATATACATTAAGATAGAAGAAAAAAATTGTCCAGGGAAACTCTGTTTGAATATATCTGTCCATGCAAGAAAACCATGTATGTTGGTATCACTTTCCCTCATACCCTTTTTTGTGTTCCCAACCATCTCCTGTTAAAAGAGCCTTGTTCCATGCAAAAGGGGCATTTGGTCTACTGCACATCTGCACCTATGAGGCTACTTAAAATGCTGAACAAAATTTGCTACACAGTAAAGCGCTGTGGCACAGCAAGATGCATGGAGCATTTGATGATTTGATCTGCATGAAGCACCAGCTAAGATAGTCTATTCATGTACTACCTCCATCCATAAACGGATGTCAGAAGTTTGTCTAAATTCGGATGTATCTAGACACTTTAGTGTATAGATACATCCAATTTTAGATAAATCTCCGACATCCTTTTATAGACAGAGGGAGTCATAAAGTTGGTAGAGTAAATGTGCTGCGGGCTACCATGTAGATCAATATATTCCCTTTCTTTAATTAGGGATTTCGAACTTAGTTGATTATTAGATAAAGGTACATACTTTTCGCCTGCTGATACCTCCATCTCGATCCAGCAGGCTGTTCAGTCTCACTTCAACTGTGGATAACGGTGAGATATCAGACATCATAGAAACTGTCATGTTAAGCGGCAAGAAAGTTAAATTTGGCAGCAATGTTTTACCTCCCAGAGTATGCTCACTATCAATAGGACATGGTAGTTTTACATTTCTATGATGTTTTAGACTGTTTTCCTTCTTAGCATGGAAACCAGGTACTAAGCTGCCTCCCATATCAGAGCTAGATGTTGATCTATTCATCACATTTGGAGCCATCAGTCCATCAATCGGGCTGGGAGTCTTCTCCAAAAACTCTAATGGCTGAGTGACGTATACTGGAAACTGTAAAGAACTCTCTATGTTTCGGGACACATGCACAGGAGTACGGGTGACTTCTTCGGTATCCTGTGGGCTCCATGCTTCCATAGAATTTTCTGGCTCACTAGTGTCAGATAAGATAGGCGAAGTTTGTTGGTGAGGTTCGGAATCTGGGGTTGCAGGTGGGCAGTTGTTTGAGTCTTCTTGTTGGATGGATGTTTCATGTTCAACAATGTTTGGATCTGCGACATGAGAATACGCATTTCCTAGCATTTCCTCAGCATCCTTTGAGTCTTCTCGTTGGATGGATGTTTCATGTTCAACAATGCTTGGATCTGCGACATGAGAATACGCATTTCCTAGCAATTCCTCAGCATCCTTGTAAGTGACCAGGGGTTGAAAATGCTCTGCTTCGGCATCATCTTGGGAAATGATACCAGACTCTGATATGTCTCCACCAATGTAACCCCGGCATTTGGCAGTGCCGCAAAAACATTTTTGAGGCGCAGCACCAGATACACGGACATAGTTGTAATCAAACGTCAATTCTTCACCCTGTGAGAAAATAAATATACATGACATGCGGCACATAGATATAGGCGAATACAGGAAAAAAATTCTGATAATGCGATAGGAGGACCTTTCATTTGTACAACTTATAAGTTATAAAATAAACAAAGTAAATCACCATTTTCTTAAGAGTAAACCAAGTTTATAACATCTAAGAACATGCTAAGCAAGGTTATTGAGTCGCGGATCAAAAGTTAGTCGCCAAGCCTGCGACTCCGTGTATAGTCGATGAAAGTCGCTGTATAATCGCCAGAAGTCGCTGTATAGTCACAAGTCGCCATGATTTTGAGAAAACGACTCGGCGACTATACAGCAACTCAAAAACCATGACGCTAAGTTTCTTGATGATAGTATTTACCTTCTTGATGTTCCTCGTAGCAAAAATTCCAATGCAAACTTCTCCGTTGACCATCCACTATTTTCAAGGAAACAACATGAAAAGTAAAATTAGGCTGTCAATAGAATATTATTTTTAGTACCATCAGTATTTTTATTTTGTGTGAGTAAAATATACTAAGTAATATCGAAGAATATCAGGATATTTTAACTGGCAGGGCAAGAAACAGGGGCAACAATGCAAACATGAAAAAAAAAACTGAAGTTTCACCTTCTCTGTACGACAATTAGGACTGCAGCTATGATTGATGAACCGGCCCAAGTTCCCCTTAGTGCAGGCATCTATTACCTGGAAAGATTCAAAGAAAAATTTATTTGTATACTGGAATCATGATGAATGACTTGAGATAAGTGGGTGGAACATAGGGTTGTGTACTTATGAGTGCACTATCATCTATTAAAGGCAGAGAGAAGGATATAAAGAGGGATCTAAAACAAGAGAAAATAGTGAAAGGCTGGAAATGCGGGGTTAACATGTAATACAATAGAAAAGAGGGTTGATGGGCAAACCATAATGACATGAAATAAAATAAAATAAAGGCATACCTCGCCTCCATTTAGTGCCATGAAGTAGAAATGCTTCTGGCCCTTAGAAGCATAATCTCTTTGGCGGTGTTCATAAGCCGTTATATCAAGCACCTGAAAGAACGACGTCAACACCAAATTTCTCTTTGAGGTAGCATTTATACTTTGTAAAAAAAACATGGCCGCAATTTTTTGATTTGAAACGGAACAAAAATATAGGAGGATTTGTATCTCAGCGAGTTGTATATTTGGCTTAAAACTGTGGACTGTGTAATTAACTAGTTATCTATATTTTGGGGAAACATCAAAATGTTGTGACAAGTACTACCTCGGGTCGAATTTAATCGATGCGCACTCGCGGTCAGCTCTCGCTTCGTATGTACTACCTCCCGCGTCGATTAAATCCGACCGGAGGGAGTACAACTGTAAATTGATGATGTTCATATAAGCACATATACATGGACGGATTTGTATGATGGTACCATGAAAGGATTTGGTTATTCTGAATCATGTTTCCTTTCATCCTTTTAAGAGTTCACTAGAATCAAATGTGGGAGAAAATGAACAAAGTATTTTTTATTGCTGCTTAATTCAGAAGTCCATAAAGCTAAACATAAGGGAGTCCACAAAACAGCGAATTAGAACACATATAAAAAAATGCTTTTGTGGGATCAGCGCAACCATGGTATCAGGAATATAGCAACACCACACATGCATGCACCCAACCTGTCTCATAGGACGATCACCACCAAGAGAAGAAAGAAGGGAAAATAGAGGACATAGGCAGTCTGAACTGATACCTCTCCAACATATTCAATAAGGAACCGTCCTTCTGATACTTCTTCTTGCAACTCCAATCCATAGCCTTTCTTGCCTGAATGGAACCAGCTAATTTTTGCATAGCTGCGCCTTTGAAACTGTTCCCCGTATTTTGTAAGATCAAAATCAATGTAGTAGAGAAGACATGCATTAAGTACAGAAAAAGGCATAAAAATTACCTGCTGATTAGAACATTGCTCCCCGCATGGACATGTACGTTTTTCGCATTCAATATTAAGCATCCTGTTCAAACAGCCATCTCTGCAGCCCATTCTGCCATCTTGAGGAGACTTGCAGTTGCATACCATGCTCTGATATTATTGAATGGAAAAGATTGTAAGATGAAACCGAAAAAGGCTATTCTTTTCAAATGTTAACTGGTCACCAAGCCCGTGAATCAAGAAAAAAAACATCAATATAATTGTGCAATGGTTCAAACAGCATAATCCACAATGAATTAGAAGAATTCCAACACGATAGAAAATGTATTACTGAGTAGAGGGTGGAACAGATTAAACAATTGTGAATATATAGTAAAACAAAAGGGGAAAGGGATTCAGAGCGATTAGGGTAAAAATATTCTTTTCTATACACTATTCATTTGTCTTACAAGTAGAGGTGAGAAATGTTAATATTTTTAGAAATTCTTGTAACCACACTTGTGTGTACTTAATAAGTTATGTAACATAGCGATCTGCTCCTCCCTGATTTAGAGTGACTATGGTACAGATGTTATCATTTTATGCACTTTGACGGCAACTTTCCCATGCCATCGGACAAGTGGAAGTGAGAAGTGGTAAGCTGATACTCACTCTGTGCCATATTAGTTGTCGCTGATTTGGATCTATCTAGACACATTTTATGTATAGAAACATCCGAATATGTGACAACTAATATGGAACGGAGGGAGTAATATGTGGAAATGGAGGCAGATTGAATAAGTTGTCAGGCTCTGAGTCCAATACAAATAACTATGAGAATCTATACGGGTTTACAACAAATAAAAAACTGTAAAAAGAAAGTAGACGAGTTTTACATAAAAGAACACTGTAACAAGGAAAATAGATGATAATTATCAATACAGAAAGAAGTTAGTGAATCAGCAGTTCAGCGCATACCTCATCGATGGATTGATTCCTGCGGTTACGATGTAGAAATGAGTTTGTCCTAACATGTGTCCAGGATGGTGCTCTAGAAGCTACACAACAGAAAAGATGCAGAAGAGCATTATAAAAAGCAGATATTATAGAAATATGACTTGAAAGAGTAACAAAGAAAATGAACAAGACAGAGATTTAGAACCTTTTGAGTTAGATCTATCATTGTCAGCTTCATCAGCAGAAGCATCTGAAAGATCTAGCTCAGCATTAATCTCAGCGTTTGTCTTCTCTTGTGGTATCGAACAACCAGCAAATGTCTTGTCTTGGTTGTCCTTGCAAGTCCTTCACAGTTACAAGGATGGATCAGAAGCATGAAGCATTTAATAAACGAACACAAATTAAAACTAGATGCGATTACGTAACAATAATATATCACAACTGAACGGCATACACAAGATCCAAAAAGATAAATGGACGACCTAAATGCAGATTTGAACAGCGTGGCGGAACCACATGCTAGGTTGTGGGGTTACCCCGTTATATTTGAGAAGCTTAAAACACCCTTAAACAGATTATCAGAGGAACAGACCAAACATGGATATGTGTAGGATACTAGAACCTAAGCCACAGAGAAAAAAGTTGTAGCTCCACAACTGTTCGCACAGGGAACAATTAAGGAGCATTTCTTCCTCGCATCTACTGCCAAGATACGAAGAGTTAAAGCACTATACAGAATATAGGTTCTATAGAATTACATGAAGATAGTATCGACATGTCAGCTTTACACGGCATATAAGAAGGAATGCAGTGTGATGACAGTATTGTCACTCTTCTATTTTAGCAAAATTGTGCATTCCATTCAATTAGCTGATTCAGGATTAGCAGCCAGACAACAAAAACTATCCAAACAAAAAGGAAGAACTTAAGAAAAACAAATTTCTAGCAGAGTGGAACAACACAGTACCAGACTCCAGTACAGGGATTCTCAATTAGATTACCAGACTGGTGCAACCGCGAAAACTGGTCAAAAGGTAACAGGAGGAAAACTATACCATCTGCTATTTGTTGTCCCAATGGTATCTGCCAAGTCAGCTGGTATGCAGCGCCACTTTTGGCAATCATCACAGCATACCCATGCAGCACGTGGTCGTTGTGATACGGATGCCCCGTCTGTTATGCAAGCAGAACTTTTAGGTATTCCAGTAGATATAACGGCGGAGTTCTTGAACGAAAAATCATTAGCTGGACTACTATTACCTATATATAAATTTAGAATATCAACCTATTGAAATTGCTTGATACATGATAGTTAAAAAGGATTAATTAATTAAATGATAAGATACAAATAAGAGGAGACAATGAGACATACTCTGTTCATTCGTATGAGATGCTGCCAGGTCAGTAACCAATGGAGGAGGTGAAGTAGACAATCCAGAATCAAACAAAACGTCACCTGCTATTTTTTGATTCATGCCTTTTCCATCCACATATGGATCCCACATCGTATCCTTCTTCCCTCCAGAATCATCAGTTTTCTTCCGTCTCTGTGATTTCACAGTGTCAAGTGCACAGACAATTACAGGACGACCCTGCACACTCTCATGTTCACGCATACTGATACACTGTGTGACAGAAGTTGCGAGCTCAAAACAAGAACCAGACTTTGGAGGAACTGATGGAACAAGTGAATATGAATCATCAGAGAAGGCCCCAAGTTTTGAAGGACTTTTGGTGGATCCTCTATTTTTTATGTTCTTTCCCTTCATTCCGTCTTTCTTCTGTTGTTCCTGCTTTCCCACTTTTTTACTTTTCCTGACAGCATTGGACTTCTCTAAGACTTGCACTTTCCCCTTACCAATAAAACCTGATATGGCGTGAGACGGATTAGTCTCTTCATTTCTTGTGTTCTCATCCCCCCTCACAGTTTGGGCCCACTGCTCCAAATCTGTTGATGATGAAGCAAGGTTCTTTCCAGAGTCAGAAGTGTTGTTTTCACATGTAGCAGAAGCTACCTCCAAAACAGAGTCAGGTGAAAATCCAACACTGGCAATATTTAGAGAAGGTTCAGATGTTGATTTAGCAAAGTCTCCACAGATGTATGCAGGGCATGTTTCTTGAGTAGCACTCTCCAAGCACCTGTCTAACTGCTGCAAGTCAGTCTTTATAGACATATATTGTTCAGTTTTGTGAGCATCGCCAGAACCATTGACCAAAGCACGAAGATCCAATCTTGGAAAGTTTCCTATGTAACCTTCTGAGGAGGCATAAGTACCAGTTGTAACTGAAAAGGTAGGTTGCCCATTCAATTCATCGGATGCAAATCCCATAGCAGAAAAGGGAGGGGACTTATTTTTTGCACATGTTGAACTTCGACTGTTCCGAACACTAGGTTGCTCTTTCTTCCCAGATCTTTTATGTGACCTTCCGTTTTCAAGGGTGACCAGATGAGAATTAGAGGTAGAAGGTTCACCGTTCAGGCCAAAACCACATGTTAGCTTTTGAAGACTGCCCCAGGCAGTAGATTTCAGTGGTCTGTTGATGCCACTTCTCAGCTTTGTGATTTTTTTGGGGAACTTATTGATGGTGCTTTCAACTAGTGAGCAAGAACTCTCGATCTTGTTAGATTTGCGTGAACTATTGCTTCCTTTGCATATTTGATCATGTTTCTCAAGAGTAGGATTCCTTGATGAGGCAGATCTTCTTGGATTCCTACGTCTGGAGACACTTAATGACTCTGAATTTTGATTTTCCAATTCTTCATCGTTACCATTTTCAGCAAAGACAGTAGAGCAAGGTTTGTGAGCGACAAAATTACATGCATTGAGCTCTAGTGCCAAATGATCTGGACAACCCAATTCGATACCAGAAAAACCTTGATGGCCCAAGCCCCTATTATTTGCATAACACCCTTCCATCGTGGAAAATTTATTCTCACCTGAGAGCATACCTCCTCCCAGTGAGCCAGAAGGCAGTTTCTCCATGCCTGTTTTGTGTTGAGATATTTCACCATCCTTGCCATCTAAATAAACAGCAAGGTTCCTCCCAAAAGTTGTAGGAACTGAATCTTGATGCGCAGGACTAGATACATTGGCTTCAATTTTTGGCAGCAAAGCATCCATTTCCAGTTCACGCTTAACATCTTTCTTCAAAAGCATGGCTTCCATGTGATGTGGCAGCTGCTGGATATCAAACTTTACCGAATTTGAAAAACCAACAGCATAACAATGTGATTCCCTACAGCGCATTTCACCAGCCCGATCTGTGTTGCCATTTAATGAAACACTGACGCGCCCAGAAACGGAAGGGACTGAATCTTCATGTAACCCGCCAGAGACCTCGGGTTCAATTTTTGGCATGGAATCACCTTGTCGCAGCTCATGACTGTCATCTGTCATAAATACGGCGCCATCAACCCCACGTGGCCATCGCTCGGCGCCGTGCTTAACCGAATCGGACAATCCCTCAGAAACCGTCTTTAGACCGGCTTCGGTTGTCATTACCTCTGCCATGCCACCCCAATCAGCCTCCGTTACCCGCCAAACCGTCCCACTCATGTTGGCTCCTACCTGTCTGTCTGTCCTCTGTGCCACGCACGCATAGTACATCCCTGGAAGAACATGTTTCGCTGCAGGGAGCGTTTCGCGCCATACTCGACAGTCCGTTGTTGGCAACATGGCAAGTGTTCAAATCGTCAGACTCAGCTAGCAAACCCTCATCATCCATTCTCATAGGCCTCTCATCAGTTCTAGAGCCCTCCTCGTCACCAATCTCAACCTTGACTTGGAAGGGCACGGAAACAGCCTCATCATAGACGCTCATCACAGGCCTCTCATCCGTTGTAGAGCCCTTCTCCTCACCAATCTGAACCTTGACTTGGAAGGGCACGGAGATAGGATCAACAGACGACTGTTCCAATTTGACAGCAAGGTCGGGTTTCTCCTCGTCTTCCTCCGTGGGTGGGTTGTTGTAAGCAGTCAATTCGTCGCACATCTGAGGCGCGGGGGCCATATCCGCAGCACCATCCTCTGCCTTGAGCGGCCGCGCGGGGGCCATGGACAGAGCAGCATCCTCTGCCTTGAGCGGCGGCGCGGCGGTGGCGACGTGATCCGCCGAGCCGCGGGCGTCCGCCTCCATCGCAGCAGGCAGGCGGTCAGCAGGGAGCCGCGCGGATCGAGACCATCCAATGCACCGCCCCCACTTCGGAGTATTTGGCCGATCACGCCTCGTCGTCGCCCGCGAAGGAAACCTAAATTGTGGAGGCGCCGGAAGGCGAAACAGCAAGGCGAAACCTGATCAGAACTCCGTGGACCGACGGCAACAACCCTACCAGTATCCCGGTAGGAAAACGAAAGGAGCAGAGAAGGAACAAACCTGTTCGACGGGCGCGGGGCCGGTGAATGCCTCCGGGCTGGCGGGGCACGGGACGAAGGCGGCGGTGGCGGGCTCCGTGGACTGTCCGCGGATGTGGGGAGGCGGGAGGCGGCCGAGCCGGCGGCGAGTCGTCGGTCGTCGCCGAGTCGGGCTGTTGACGGCGGAGGCGGATAGGGGAAGAAGAGGAGAAGGAGTATAATATCAGCAAAGGGGGGAAAAGGTAAAAAAAGGGTGTGGAAGAGGTGCGGGTTGTTTGGAGTTTTTTTTTTTTGACGGTTGGAGGTTGGCAGGGGAAGAGGGGAGAAGAAAGAGTTTTGGAGTATGTTGGGCGTCCGTAGGACGTAGGTAGGTATCTCCTCTGGATCTGCTGCTGGTGACAAGGGTTTGACCTGACACGGGCACTCTTTTATAGGAGCAGAATTTTATCCGTGGAGTAGAAAAAACAGAAAAAGAAAAATTATGCAATTAACCTTTTTCTTTTCAGTTTCGAGTTACTGTTATGGAAAGAAAAACAAGTGCCGTTGCGGGTAGAGCTGCGCGTGGCGTATGCTTTTGGGGATTGAATCGGTTCCGCAATCGTACACATGGAAAGCCAGAACTTTTAGATCTAGGGATAAGTAAGTTGGAAGGGAATTATTGCCATGAATTACAGCCTTCCATTAGAAGCGCAATCCAAGTTTTGTGTCCAAGGAGTATGGAGGAAGAAAGCAGCTGTTTGAGCTCCAGTAAATTAAGTACATTAGCAGTAATTTTGGCAGTTTTTTTAGCTAGACTAGACGGGTGAAGAGCACGAGCGAGAGGCGCCGCGCACACGTCACGACGGCAAAAAGATAGATTCTCCTGACGCGTGGGGACCGCGCTCGCGTTTCAGCTGCACAAGAAAAAGGCTTTGCTATGCGGATGCGGTGCGGGCGTAGGCCATGGCGATGCCCCACAGGACCCTCGCGGGCCTATACGCGCGCGTTGAGGGCGTCGGCACCCGCACCGGAAGCCCGCGGTGCGCCGTCGCTGTCACGGTGTCGCTGCTTCGGTTCTGGATCTGCTGCTGCGTCACCCGCGTGTGAACTCTTTACCAACAACCTCGCCGTTGACCGACCTGCACTACCCTTAGCTGACCGACGCGTCAGTCAAATTTTCTGTGCAGAAAGCATCTTGTGATGTGACATCAAGAAGAAGAAAGGTTGCCGTATGTTCCGATTTCCGAACGGTAGGAAATGGTCAGGGGACTCCTGCTGCGTAGTTGACTCACGGCACGGAAGCAATAATTTACATATATACTGCCAGATAAGAAGAGCACAGGTGTCAGTTTAAAAAAACACAGGTGCGGGCGATTGGCTAAACACTCTTCGGGTTTTATAAATTTTGTACTAGTTGTAAGATTTTAACAGGATTTCAATCATCCTTAAGACCTCTTTGATTTGTACATAGGAAAACAGAAAAATGCATGATAGCAACGAATGTCCATTCTTTTATTTATAATTTGGTTGATTTGATCACAAGAACAAAAAAAAAGAGGATTCCTACGATGAGGTTTAAGTGGATGCTAGAATCCGACAAATCAAACAACAATCGAAAGAAAAAATTCCTAAAGATTTATATCCTACGAAATTCTTATGAGAATACTTCAAATCAAAGAGGCATTTAGGATTGTTTTTTACCTCCTATAGGTTGCCTTTGGATCAAAAGAATGGTGCTACCTAAATTACTAGGGACTCGATTTTTTTATGCCTAAATTTCGCTGAAGCTCGAACATCCGCTCCAACTTATTTTTAGACTCAAGTGCATAGAATTGATGTGATGACCCACAAGTATAGGGGATCGCAACAGTCTTCGAGGGAACTGAAACTCAATTTATTGATTCGACACAAGGGGAGCCAAAGAATATTTGTAAGCATTAACAGCGAAGTTGTCAATTCAGCTGCACCTGGAAACAGACTTGCTCGCAATAGTTTATCAGTAGCAACAGTTTTATAGCGATAGCGACGAGTGAAATATAAGCAGCAGTGTAATAAAGACAGTAGTAGTGATTATAGTAAACAGCAGGATTAAAATATTGTAGGCATAGGGAAGGATGAACGGGCGATGCATGGATAAGATAACTCATGTAATAATCAAGACAAGGCATTTGCAGATAATAATAAAACAGTATCCAAGTACTAAATAACCATAGGCATGTGTTCCGTATATAGTCGTATGTGCTCGCAATGAGAAACTTGCACAACATCTATTGTCCTACCAGCCGGTGGCAGCCGGGCCTCTAGGGAAACTATCGGTAATTAAGGTACTCCTTTTAATAGAGCACCGGAGCAAAGCATTAACACTCCGTGAACACATGTGATCCTCATATCACAGCCTTCCCCTCCGGTTGTCCCAATTTCTGTCACTTTGGGGCCTCGGGTTCCGGACAGCAATATGTGTATACAACTTGCAGATAAGATCATAAAACAATGAATATCATAATGAATCAATAACATGTTCAGATCTGAAATCATGGCACTCGGGCCCTAGTGACAAGCATTAAGCATAACAAGTTCCAACAATATCATAAAAGTACCAACAACGGATACTAGGCACCATGCCCTAACAATCTTATGGCTATTACATGAACAATCTCATCCAATCCCTACCATCCCCTTCAGCCTACAGCGGGGATTTACTCACACATGGATGGGGGAAGCATGGGTGGTCGATGGAGAGGCGTCGGTGGCGATGATGGTGATGATCTCCTCCAATTCCCCGTCCCGGCAGGGTGCCAGAACGGAGTTTCTGATCCCGAAAGTAGAGTTTTCGATGGCGGCGGAGTTCTGGATGTCTTCTGGCAAATTGGTCGAACCCCTGTGCGTTTTTAGGTCAAGGGCTTTAAGTAGTCCAGAGGGGAGCGTCGGGGGCTGGCCGAGGCGGCGTCACCATATGGCGGCGCGGCCCAGGGGCCCACCGCGCCGCCATGTGGTGTGCGCACCTCGTGGCCCCTCTCCGTCTCGTCTTCTGGCTCCGTAAGTCTTCTGTGAAAATAGGCCCATTGCAATTATTTCCGGGGATTTTCCTGAAAATTGATTTTCTGCACAAAAATAAGACACCAGGGCAATTCTGCTGAAAACAGCGTTAGTCCGTGTTAGTTGTATCCAAAATACACAAATTGGAGGCAAAACAATAGCAAAAGTGTTCGGGAAAGTGGATACGTTTTGGACGTATCAACTCCCCCCAAGCTTAGCTAATTGCTTGTCCTCAAGCAATTTAGTTAACAACTAAGTGCGATAAAAGAACTTTTACGAACACATTTGCTCATATGATGTAAATATTCTCATTATATGGACGAGTACTTAGGCAATTCATAATAAGATAAATGCAAATAAAGTCATCTAATAGTTATGTCAATCATGAAAAAGATACCAACAAACTAATAATAAGCATCATGAATCATATCTATCAGCAGGATTGCAATGTTCATAAAAAGATATGATAAAGTGGTATCTCGCTTGCGCCGTATTTGTACAGCAAAACATAAATGCCCAGGCACCTCTGAATTTCATGGAAAGACTAGAAGTAAAGATTATCAAAGATAAAAGCATCAAAGTTATACCACAGTTAACCATATTCTGGGACAAACATATTACACTAAGAATGACAATTATGCTCTCAAGAAGGTGCTCAAAGAAAGGATGGTGACTCAACATAAAAGTAAAAGATTGACCCTTCAAAGAGGGAAGCAGGGATTAACATGTGCTAGAGCTTTTCATTTTTAAAACAGAAGTAAAATTGTTTTGAGAGGTGTTTGTTGTTGTCAACGAATGGTAGTGGGCACTCTAACTACCTCGTCAACCAGACTTTCAAGAGCGGCTCCCATGAAGGACGTTATCTCTCCCAGCAAGGTAAATCATCCCTCTTCTCTTTTGTTTACACATGTATTTTAGTTTCATTATGGATGACACTCCTCCCAACCTTTGCTTACACAAGCCATGGCTAACCGAATCCTCGGGTGCCTTCCAACATTCACATACCATGGAGGAGTGTCTATTTGCAAATTAAGTTGCTTACTGATAAATTGGGGCAAAACATGTGAAGAGAATTATTAATGAAAGTTATTAATTGGGGCTGGGCACCCCGTTGTCAGCTCTTTTTGCAAAATTATTGGATAAGCGGATGTGCCACTAGTCCATTGGTGAAAGTCTGTCAGGAGTAAATGACAAGGTTGAAAGATAAAACACCACATACTTCGTCATGAGCTATAAAACATTGACACAAATTGAGAAGTACTTTGAAGGTTTTAAAGGTAGCACATGAAAATTTACTTGGAATGGTTTGAAATGCCATGCATAGGTATTTATGGTGGACACTTTGGAATAACTTGGTTTTCAGGGGTTTGGAAGCACGAGCAGCATTCCCGCTCAGTACAAGTGAAGGCTAGCAATAGACTGGGGAGCGACAATCAAGAGAGCAATTACCGTCATAATCATGCTTACGACAAAATAAAATTAACAGAGGCATAAAAGTGATACAAGAACTCTGTAGCAAAGTAAATCATCGAGGCTTAATTGACTTTTGTTTTTCAGTCATATGCATGCGTGAGCATGTGCCAAGTCGATTCAAATGAATTACTCAGAGGAGGATACCACAATATCATACCTATCTATGAATAAAACAATGCAAGCAAATATTTATGACATGCTACTCATTATTAATAATTGGAGCTAAACATGAGAGATCATGAACTACTAGACTTTCATTAAATGACATATACCTCACATGAACCAACTAAGCATGCTCACATGAATGAGTATATCTACAAAAATGAAAACAAATAGAGTTCATACCAGCCTCTCACCACAGTCGAGTTGTCGTAGATCGTCATTATTGCCTTTCACTTGTGTGGCTTGAATAATATGAAATGAAAACCAAGCTCCAACCACCGGAGACCGCTGAACTCCATAATAAACTTTACAAAACCGAAGAAGAACAACAAATATTTTTGGTGTTTTCGAATTGGAAACAAGAACGAAAGTAAAATCTTTTTGGACTTTCTCATAGCAAACCAACGAGAGTAAATAAACCAAAATAGGAACAAGAAGCCAAATAAACAAATGATAAAGAGAAACAACAGAAATATTTTTGGTCTTTTTGTGTTTTAGAAAAGAAACAAAGCAAAAACAAGAGAATGAAAACTAAAAGAGTCACAGAAACACAAGGTGGCAGAAATCCGCCAAACTTGACAGCAGTACAGTAATTATTTTTTTCGAAAATCTTCTGCTGTTCAACTCGAAAAGTGCTCAACTAATGAAAGTTAGATAATAACCTGGGGAACATGCACAAAACTTGGCTTCTCAAAATAACGTTCTGGCTATTTTTAGGAAATTTTTTAGTATCACTCCAGAATCTGTTTTTTTTTAGACAGCACTTCCCCAAATAACATCTTCCTCATATTAGAGGCAACCATCGGCACACAAATAAAATAAAAACGTAAAAGTAAAGGTTTCTACAGTAGTAACAACCTTCAAAAACAAAAATAAGAACCTACTGAAATAAAAATAACCGAAAGAGAAACAACCAAAAGAAGCGAAACAAGTATATACAAATGACCGGCAATTGTAATATGCAATGAATGAGTGATGCCAGCATACCTCCCCCCAAGCTTAGGCTTTTGGCCTAAGTGGAGATCAATCCCACGGTGCCCATGAGGTGGCACCTCCGTAATATGATGAAGGAGGATCATGTCCTTGGTACAAGCTGGAGGACGCAGCAGGATATGTGACAGTGTACCCGTCGGAGGGCTCGGCGTCATCGGAGTCGTGCTGCTGGTGAAAGCCAAGTATCCTCAGCTGCTCATCCACCTCCTCCTTGGAACGCGACCACGGTTTCCTGCGAACACTGAACAAATCGGCCTGCGGCAAAGGGATTTCCCTCTCATCCCCGTCAATAAACAACATTCTATAGACAATATTTTCTAAATTAGAGTTAGTTGTGACAAATTGGTGACCCTTCATAGCAGCAATATCAATCTTAATAGGAGCTAATTTCTCATCACTAGAATCAACAGAAAGACCTAGATATGCAACAATACGTGAAGCAACAATCCCTCCATAAATAGGTCCCTTACTAGCTAAGCGACGAGCAATAAGAGCACCAAGATGATAAGGTGTACTTCCAGTAAGTGCAGCAACCAGAAAAGCAAGATGATAACTAGAAATGTTGCTAGTGTTCTCCCTATCAAGAATGCTAGTAGCAAGATAGTAAGCGAAATATCTAATGGCAGGGAGTTGAATGTTCCTTATCTTGCCGCGCTGAATGGTGCGGTCATCATCGTTGGTAACTTCTCGATAGAGTTCCGTCAAAGCTTTGGGGCGGTTCTCGATCTTCTTCGCTGTACCTATAGGAGTAATATCCAATGCAGCACAAAAATCCTTCAACTTCATAGAATAGGCATGTCATAAATCTTAAATTTAACTAATGGTGTGAAAGGTGAGTTGCTGAATTTAAAGCTTTCAACAAAGATTTTAGTTAGCCTATAAAATTGATCACTCTCATCTTCCATATAGGTGGATAAGCCAACACTATTAATGAGAAACAAGAAGTCATCAAGTAGCCCTGCATTACGCAAAAAGTCAATGCATGGAAAGGATGAAGCATTAGGAATCTCGTTGTCCTCATCATCTTCAAAGCTAGGTGCAATGACATCCTCATCATAGGATCGCCTAACTCGAGTGGCTGCCCTTGAAGGCCTTGCCGCTCTTGTCGTATCCCTCTCGAACACTTCTCCAAAGGTGTGGTTATGCATTTTCCTTTTCTGAAATTTTTCAACAATCATTATAAAAGTTGATTTTGAGACATATAAATGAGGGAAACTACTATAGGAACTTGATAGAGTACTAAACATGCATCAAAACTAATTTTTACAACTTAGAACAAGCATGCAAACTCACTTAACATGTCACCTACAGCAGAAAAATACTCAAGATATACTCAACTAAACAAAATTCTATTTGGATAATCGGAGGAGTCACATACCGGAGAACAAATACCCCAAATCTCAGCAGCAAAGATGGGCTGAGCAAGGAGATCGAAAATCTCGAGCAAGAACAGCAAGAAACTCGGTTTGAACAATGGTGGTGTGTTTTCCCGTGAAAGAGAGTGGAGTGGTAGGTGGATGAATGAGTGGAGGGCCAGGTGGGGCCCTCCCCACAGGGCGGCGCGTCCCCCCATGCTGGTCGCGCCGGCACATCGGGTGCAGCCCTGGGGTGCCCCACTGGTCAGCCCCAGGCACTCCCAGGTTGCAAATTAAAAAATAGGACCAGTGGTATAATTTTTGTAAATTTTTGAAAACTTCGAAAAATGCACATTTCTGGGTGTTAAAATAACTGTTTCAGGGCAGAAAAAGATTTTCAAAATTTTAAACAACTAAAGTATCTTGCAAAACAAGTAGTACTATAGAAAGTAAAACAAGTGTGGAGAAAGAAAGAAATGTTGTTTAGCTCTTCCATGCATTTAAAATGTACTTGTTAACAAAAGTCTTGTCACCAATTAAATTTTACATGACATAAGAAGAAATAAACCTCAAATCAATCATGTTACCTTATATTGTATTGATATGGATCCAATCATAATATTTTGATATTCTTGTTTAGGCTCATATATAGGACAATCAATAACTCCCACTTTGATAGTTCTCAAATTAGAAACTGTTTTAACTCCATATACTTTATCAATGTTCTTGGGAAAATAAACAGTATGCTCCTTGTCATCAACATTGAAAGTAACTTTTCCTTTATTGCAATCAATAACAGCCCCTGCAGTGTTAAGAAAAGGTCTTCCAAGAATAATAGACATATTATCATCTTCAGGAATTTCCAACACAACAAAATCAGTCAATATTAAGCAATTATTAGCAAATTGAACATGAACATCCTCACATATACCAACAGGAACAACAGTAGATTTATCAGCCATTTGCAAAGATATATCAGTTGGTATCAACTTATCTAAATAAAGTCTCTTGTAAAGAGAAAAAGGCATAACACTAACTCCTGCTCCCAAATCACATAGAGCAGTTCTAACATAATTATTCTTGATGGAACAAGGGATAGTCGGTATACTTGGATCTCCCAACTTCTTTGGAACCTTACCATTGAAAGAGTAATTAGCAAGCATAGTGGAAATCTCCTCATTAGGAATTTTTCTTTTGTTAGAGACAATATCTTTCATATACTTTGAATAAGGAGGCAATTTAATAGCATCAGTCAAAGGAATTTGCAAGAACAAAGGTTTCATCCAATCACAAAATTTATTATAGTGTTCTTCCTCCTTTGATTTTAGTTTCTTAACAGGAAAAGGCATTTGCTTTTGAACCCAAGGTTCTCTTTCATTACCATGTTTCTTAGCAATGGAATCTTCTTTAGTATACTTTTTATTTTTAGCATGCTTTTCAGGTTCATCTTCAACCTCTTCTTTATCAGAAACATCATTCTTATCATTATCTTTATCATGTTCATTACCACTTTCAGTTTCAACATCAGAAATAGAAATACTATTAGGATCATTAACAGGTTCAGAAGATTCTACAACAGTTTTATGTTTCTTCTTCTTTTTCTTAGAAGGAGCACTAGTTTCTTTAGTTCGTTGAGAATCTTGTTCAACTCTTTTGGGATGCCCCTCAGGATATAGAGGGTCCTGAGTAGAAACACCACCTCTAGTTGTTACTTCATAAGCATGCTTTTCTTTAGAAGTATTTTTTAACAAGTCATTTTGCACTTTAGTGAGTTGATCAATTTGAGTTTGAACCATATGAAAATGTTTAACAAGCATCTTAACATCATTGGAGGTTCTCTCCACAATATCATGCAATTTACTAATAGCTTGAGAATTTTCCATTAAATGATTCTCTACTCTCATATTTAAATTATCTTGCTTAACAACATAATTATCAAACTCATCTAAACATTGATCAGGAGGTTTTGAGTAAGGAATATCTTCTTTATCAAAGCGTTGAAGAGAATGTACCTCAATCGTGGATGAAGGGGAGTTATCTTACATAAATCTTCTATGGGGGGTAAATTCTTCACATCTTCAGATTTAATACCTTTCTCGATTTCTTGGCTTCCCTCATATCTTCATCATTTAATTCAATTATACCCCTCTTCTTCAATATTGGTGTTGGGGTTGGTTCAGGTGTAGTCCAATCATCATGATTTTGGCCTATTCTAGCCATTAATTCTTCAACTTCGTCTGGAGTTCTTTTCCTGAAAACACAACCAGCACAACTATCCAGGTATGCCCTAGACTCAATGGTTAGTCCACTATAAAATATATCAAGTAAGTCATGCTTTTCCAAATCATGTCCAGGCCGAGTTCTAAGAAGAGAGCAAAACCTTGCCCAAGCTTCAGGCAATTTCTCTCCATCTTCCTGGTCAAAACTATAAATTTTCTCGCAAAGCAATATGTTGAGCACTAGCAGGAAAATATTTTCGAAAGAAAACATCAAGCAAACCATTTGGACTATCAATAGAATCAGGAGGCAAACTATTATACCAAGTTTTAGCATCATCCTTTAATGAGAAAGGAAAAAATTTAGCAACAAAATAAGTACGCTTCTTGACATCATCAGAAAACAAGCTACTCAAAGTAGAAAGCTCAATCATGTGCTCTACAGCACTTTCTTTTTCAGTACCACAAAAAGGTGCTTTCTCAACAATAGATATATGAGATAAATCAAGAGAAAAATCATAATCCTTATCCTTAATGTTTATAGGAGATGTGGCAAATTTAGGATCGAGAGACAGCTTTATATCTAACGAAGACGTTTTGCAAGAAGCTTTTTAATGTTACTTGCACCAGTAGTAGCATTACATTTATCAATAAAATCATCATCAAGTTCCACATAATCTTCATCAAGATCATCACTAGAGTATTCAACGGACTCGGATGAATTAACAGGTGTAACAGTATTTTCATTAGGAATTTCAGTATTTTCAATTTGTCTAGACCTAGCAATTGTAGCATCTAAAAAAGGACCTAATGAACCATTATCATCAAGCACAGCAGAAGCATCATCAAAATTATAAGAGGAATTTTCAGATTCAGCAGAAATACCAACATGTGAAGCTTGTGGTGGTGAAACAAGTTGACTTATCACAGATGGTGAATCAAGAGCAGCAGAGGTACTCAGAGTTGTACCTTTTCTTGTAGTGGATGGTAATATGGTGACTTTAGCATCGCGAGGTTTACCCATGATGGAGGATTTGCAGCGAACAATATCAATTCAGGTGAACTTGCAAATAAAGCTATGCTCCCCGACAACGGCGCTAGAAAATAGTCTTGATGACCCACAAGTATAGGGGGATCGCAACAGTCTTCGAGGGAAGTGAAACCCAATTTATTGATTTGACACAAGGGGAGCCAAAGAATATTTGTAAGCCTTAACAGCGGAGTTGTCAATTCAGTCGCACTGGAAACAGACTTGCTCGCAATAGTTTATCGATAGCAACAGTTTTATAGCAAGTAGCGATAGTGAAATATAAGCAGCAGTGTAATAAAGACAGCAGTAGTGATTATAGTAAACAGCAGGATTAAAATACTGTAGGCATAGGGATAGATGAACGGGCGATGCATGGATAAGATAACTCATGTACAGATAATAATAAAACAGTATCCAAGTACTAAATAACCATAGGCATGTGTTCCGTACATAGTCGTACGTGCTCGCAATGAGAAACTTGCACAACATCTATTGTCCTACCAGCCGGTGGCAGCCGGGCCTCTAGGGAAACTACTGGTAATTAAGGTACTCCTTTTAATAGAGCACCGGAGCAAAGCATTAACACTCCGTGAACACATGTGATCCTCATATCACAGCCTTCCCCTCCGGTTCCAGACAGCAATATGTGTATACAACTTGCAGGTAAGATCATAAAACAATGAATATCATAATGAATCAATAACATGTTCAGATCTGAAATCATGGCACTCGGGCCCTAGTGACAAGCATTAAGCATAACAAGTTGCAACAATATCATAAAAGTACCAACAACGGATACTAGGCACCATGCCCTAACAATCTTATGGCTATTACATGAACAATCTCATCCAATCCCTACCATCCCCTTCAGCCTACAGCGGGGATTTACTCACACATGGATGGGGGAAGCATGGGTGGTCGATGGAGAGGCGTCGGTGGCGATGATGGCGATGATCTCCTCCAATTCCCCGTCCCGGCAGGGTGCCGTAACGGAGTTTCGATCCCGAAAGTAGAGTTTTCGATGGCGGCGGAGTTCTGGATGTCTTCTGGCAAATTGGTCGAACCCCCGTGCGTTTTTAGGTCAAGGGCTTTAAGTAGTCCAGAGGGGAGCGTCGGGGGTTGGCCGAGGCGGCGTCACCATATGGCGGCGCGACCCAGGGGCCCACCGCGCCGCCATGTGGTGTGCGCACCTCGTGGCCCCTCTCCGTCTCGTCTTCTGGCTCCGTAAGTCTTCTGCGAAAATAGGCCCATTGCAATTATTTCCGGGGATTTTCCTGAAAGTTGATTTTCTGCACAAAAATAAGACACCAGGGCAATTCTGCTGAAAACAGCGTTAGTCCGTGTTAGTTGTATCCAAAATACACAAATTGGAGGCAAAACAATAGCAAAAGTGTTCGGGAAAGTGGATACGTTTTGGACGTATCATGATGCACTTCTCCTGATTTTTCATGTGTTCCATCCGAACACCCCTTCATTTAGTTTTATATGTTTTCCACAAACCGCCAGTTGTATGTCATTTTTGCACATATTATCGGTTGTTGGACTAATTTGTCATGGCTTCAACCGGTTTGTCATCTAATCAAAGATTTAGTCTTGTTGACTGCCGAACCGAGAGGTGAGCTATGAATGTCGATGCTCTAATTCAGTGAATTAGCTAGGGACATGTTGATTGGGGTGCACGGTTGATGAGGACATCCCTACCAAACTACTACCTTCATCATTACAAGATGAAGACGATGCTGCTGTGAAGCTTAAGTCCAATGAAGTTAGGATTGGACCTATGACAAGAGCTCGTGCGAAGCTACTAAAACAACAGGTGAACTTGTTCCTAAATAGTACTTTGATTGATGAAAACTTTATACTGCCTAAGTCTTGTTACTTATGTATGATCGGGTACGAAGATGGAGCAAGCATCGCACGAGGAGAACAGGAGCAGCTGGATGTGATGCTGGACATGGAGCTAGACATGAAGCTAGACAAGAAGACATACAATGGACGCGCGAGAGAGGAGAGGGAGGCATGCGCGAGGGAGGAAGACGATGTCCAGACCGGCGCCATGCCCGGTCCGACCGGCCGTCACGCCGGACGGCCCGGTCCCACGTCCGGTCCAACCGCCCCCCACGCCGGGCGGCGCCCGCCGGATCCTGCGCTGGTGCCAACCGGGCAGGTGTACTGTGTGACACCGCCTTGGCCCGGTCATGGTCCGGTCCCAGGCCCGGTCCAAACCAGACCGACCGGTCCCTGGCCCAGTCAATCGGCCTCCAGGCCGGCCGTGTCCGAGTCAGTCTCGACCAGATCCCGATCTGGGTCAGTTTTTAATGTATTTTCTCGACTTCTGGTCATCCTGAACCCCTATATAAGTGCCCAGGACGCCCCAAAATTAGGTTTAGACCACGTTTAAGATAAACCCTAGTTCATAATTGATTGCTTTGCAACTCTATTGAATCTTTACACCAATCTGCATCGATCTGGTGTTTGCTACTGAAAGTCTTGTGTAATTTGTTGTTCCATAAAGTTCAAAAAAAATTTGTTGTTCCATTGGAAATTAGACGGTTGCAACTTACCGCTTCGTGGTCGGCGGCTACGTGCGCAAGTGTGTGGAGTTGCGAATATCTTGCAGGGTTGAGAGCTATTGCATTGGCGACAGGGATCGATCGAGAGACTCGTCAGCGTCATACAAGTTATCATCCACTTCATCATCGTGTATCTCTGTTGTGTTCATCGTGTGTTCATCACCACCCCCGTCGCTTACTGAGAAGATCGGGCAACCCATTATCATCTTGGTATCAGATTTCAGTATTTCCTCTGTAAGCCATCCACACAATCCACCCAATAGTTGAGTTGTGAGTGTTTCCTATCCATAAAAAGCCATAAACAGTTAGGGTTAGGGTTTGTCATAGCCTTAGATTGCACAAATTTCGAGCTTTAGTTGCTTTTCGTAGTTGTTTTTGCGTATCTTTTTCTTCCTTCTAGTAGATTGTCTAGGGTTTGTGTTTCGTTTTCATCTAGTTTTTGGTTTTTGTTGCTCCGAGTACACATATCATACTGGTACCCGAGCTTTCGGATGAACCAGCCCTATTTACCAATATCCCTGTGCAATATAGAAGTTGAGAAAAATATAGTGTTTCCGTGCACTCGAAATATATGAAAAACAAAGAAATGAAGTCTGGAGATTTCATCCGATTTCATCTTATTCTGCGACTCAAATAAATATAGCAAAGTTGTTTACCCAAAGCTTCGGCTTCGTGAAGAAAAATGTATATCAAAATAAGACAAGATAGCAAATAGTTTACTCGACCCGAGTTTTCGTGTGTTTGTCTTGCAGGTAAATATATAAATGTTTGTAGACTCAACTCGACTCTGCGACTCGAGTGGAGCCTACTCCCATCGGGAGCGCTGGATTTTATTAAGTCCTTGCTGGCGTGCAGTTGACGTGGGAGTTAGAAATCTTTGTGGAGTAACTTTTCTTCAGGTCCCCGACAACGGCGCCAGAAAAAGTGCTTGATAGCGTGCAAGACACACCTCCGTTGGGAACCCCAAGAGGAAAATGTGATGCGTACAGCAGCAAGTTTTCCCTCAGTAAGAAACCAAGGTTATCGAACCAGTAGGAGTCAAGGAACACGTGAAGGTTGTTGGTGGCGGAGTGTAGTGCGGCGCAACACCAGGGATTCCGACGCCAACGTGGAACCTGCACAACACAATCAAAGTACTTTGCCCCAACGTAACAGTGAGGTTGTCAATCTCACCGGCTTGCTCGTAAACAAAGGTTTAGATGTATAGTGTGGAAGATGATGTTTGTTTGCGAAGAACAGTAAAGAACAAGTATTGCAGTAGATTGTATTTCAGATGTAAAGAATGGACCGGGGTCCATAGTTCACTAGTGGTGTCTCTCCGATAAGATAAATAGCATGTTGGGTGAACAAATTACAGTTGGGCAATTGACAAATAAAGAAGACATAACAATGCACATACATATATCATGATGAGTACTATGAGATTTAATCAGGTCATTACGACAAAGTACATAGACCGTTATCCAGCATGCATCTATGCCTAAAAAGTCCACCTTCAGGTTATCATCCGAACCCCTTCCAGTATTAAGTTGCAAACAACAAACAATTGCATCAAGTATGGTGCGTAATGTAATCAACACAAATATCCTTAGACAAAGCATCGATGTTTTATCCCTAGTGGCAACAACACATTGATGACGCGTAAAGCACACGCCCGTTGGGAACCCCAAGTGGAAGGTGTGATGCGTACAACAGCAAGTTTCCCTCAGTAAGAAACCAAGGTTTATCGAACCAGTAGGAGTCAAGAAGCACGTTGAAGGTTGATGGCGGAGGAGTGTAGTGCGGCGCAACACCAGGGATTCCGGCGCTACGTGGAACCTGCACAATGCAATCACAGAACTTTTCCCCAACGTAACAGCGAGGTTGTCAATCTCACCGACTTCGTTGTAAACAAAGGATTAGATGTATAGTGTGGATGATGATGGTTGTTTGCGAACAACGAGTAAAGAACAATTGCAGCGAGTTTGTATTTCGGATGTAAAGAATAGGACCGGGGTCCACAGTTCACTAGCGGTGTCTCTCCCATAAGATAGCGAGATGTTGGGTGAACAAATTACAGTTGGGCAATTGACAAATAAAGAAGGCATAACAATGCACATACATATATCATGATGAGTACTATGAGATTTAATCGGGGCATTACGACAAAGTACATAGACCGCTATCCAGGCATGCATCTATGCCTAAAAAGTCCACCTTCGAGGTTATCATCCGAACCCCTCCGAGTATTAAGTTGTAAACAACGAGACAATTGCATTAAGTATGGTGCGTAATGTAATCAACACAAATATCCTTAGACAAAGCATCGATGTTTTATCCCTAGTGGCAACAGACACATCCACAACCTTAGAACTTTCTGTCACTTCGTCCTGCAGTTTAATGGAGGCATGAACCCACTATCGAGCATAAATACTCCCTCTTGGAGTCACAAGTATCAACTTGGCCAGAGCCTCTACTTGCAACGGAGAGCATGCAAGAACATAAATAACATATATGATAGATTGATAATCAACTTGACATAGTATTCAATATTCATCGGATCCCAACAAACACAACATGAAGGATTACAAATAGATGATCTTGATCATGATAGGCAGCTCACAAGATCTAACATGATAGCACAATGGGGAGAAGACGACCATCTAGCTACTGCTATGGACCCATAGTCCGAGGGTGAACTACTCATACATCGATCCGGAGGCGATCATGGCGATGAAGAGACCTCCGGGAGATGATTCCCTCTCCGGCAGGGTGCGGGAGGCGATCTCCGAATCCCCCGAGATGGGATTGGCGGCGGTGGCGTCTCCGGAAGGTTTTCCGTATCGTGGCTCTCGGTATCGGGGGTTTCGCGACGGAGGCTTTAAGTAGGCGGAAGGGCAGGTCAAGAGGCGCCACGGGGCCCCACACAACAGGGCCGCGCGGGCCCCTTGCTGGCCGCGCCGCTCGTTGTGGCGGCGCCTCGTGGCCCCACTTCGTGACTCCTTCGGTCTTCCGGAAGCTTCGTGCAAAAATAGGACCCCGGGCGTTGATTTCATCCAATTCCGAGAATATTTCCTTACTAGGATTTCGAAACCAAAAACAGCAGAAAATAGCAAGCGGCTCTTCGGCATCTCGTCAATAGGTTAGTGCCGGAAAATGCATAAATATGACATATAATGTGTATAAAACATGTGAGTATCATCATAAAAGTAGCATGGAACATAAGAAATTATAGATACATTTGGCACGTATCACACATCCACAACCTTAGA
The DNA here is from genome assembly GCF_022539505.1 of Lolium rigidum. Classification (NCBI taxonomy): domain Eukaryota; kingdom Viridiplantae; phylum Streptophyta; class Magnoliopsida; order Poales; family Poaceae; genus Lolium; species Lolium rigidum. The sequence continues at coordinate 135,183,660 of NC_061509.1, read as the reverse complement.
ACTTTCTGTCACTGTCCCAGATTCAATGGAGGCATGAACCCACTATTTAGTATAAATACTCCCTCTTGGAGTGATACGTCTCCGACGTATCGATAATTTCTTATGTTCCATGCCACATTATTGATGATATCTACATGTTTTATACACATTATATGTCGTATTTATGCATTTTCCGGCACTAACCTATTAACGAGATGCCGAAGAGCCAACTTGTTGTTTTCTACTGTTTTTGGTTTCAGAAATCCTAGTAAGGAAATATTCTCGGAATTGGACGAAATCAACGCCCGGGGCCTATTTTGCCACGAAGCTTCCGGAAGACCGAAGAGAAGACGAAGTGGGGCCACGGGGCGACGACACGCCAGGCGGCGCGGCCCGGGCCCCGGCCGCGCGGCCTCGCCGTGTGGGTCCCCCGTGACGCCCTTTGACCTGCCCTTCCGCCTACTTAAAGCCTTCGTCGCGAAACCCCCGGCATCGAGAGCCACGATACGGAAAACCTTCCGAGACGCCGCCGCCGCCAATCCCATCTCGGGGATTCACGAGATCGCCTCCGGCACTCGCCGGAGAGGGGAATCATCTCCCGGAGGACTCTTCACCGCCATGGTCGCCTCCGGAGTGATGAGTGAGTAGTTCACCCCTGGACTATGGGTCCATAGCAGTAGCTAGATGGTCGTCTTCTCCTCATGTGCTTCATTGTTGGATCTTGTGAGCTGCCTAACATGATCAAGATCATCTATCTCGTAATTCTATATGTTGTGTTTGTCGGGATCCGATGGATAGAGAATACTATGTTATGTTGATTATCAATCTATTACCTATGTGTTGTTTATGATCTTGCATGCTCTCCGTTATTAGTAGAGGCTCGGCCAAGTTTTTACTCTTAACTCCAAGAGGGAGTATTTATGCTCGATAGTGGGTTCATGCCTCCATTAAATCTGGGACAGTGATGTAAAGTTCTAAGGTTGTGGATGTGTCGTTGCCACTAGGGATAAAACATTGATGCTATGTCCGAGGATGTAGTTATTGATTACATTACGCACTATACTTAATGCAATTGTCTGATGTTTGCAACTTAATACTGGAAGGGGTTCGGATGATAACCTGAAGGTGGACTTTTTAGGCATAGATGCATGCTGGATAGCGGTCTATGTACTTTGTCGTAATGCCCAATTAAATCTCACTATACTCATCATATCATGTATGTGCATGGTCAAGCCCTCTCTATTTGTCAATTGCCCGACTGTAATTTGTTCACCCAACATGCTATTTATCTTATGGGAGAGACACCTCTAGTGAACTGTGGACCCCGGTCCATTCTTTTACATTGAATACAATCTACTCGCAATACTTGTTCTATTGTTTTCCGCAAACAATCATCATCCACACTATACATCTAATCCTTTGTTACAGACAAGCCAGGTGAGATTGACAACCTCACCGTTTCGTTGGGGCAAAGTACTTTGGTTGTGTTGTGCAGGTTCCACGTTGGCACCGGAATCCCTGGTGTTGCGCCGCACTACATCCCGCTGCCATCAACCTTCAACGTGCTTCTTGGCTCCTCCTGGTTCGATAAACCTTGGTTTCTTTCTGAGGGAAAATTTGCTGCTGTACACATCACACCTTCCTCTTGGGGTTCCCAACGGACGTGTGCTTTACACGCCATCACGGAGTCACAAGTATCAACTTGGCCAGAGCCTCTACTAGCAACGGAGAGCATGCAAGAACATAAACAACATATATGATAGATTGATAATCAACTTGACATATTATTCAATATTCATCGGATCCCAACAAACACAACATGTAGCATTACAAATAGATGATCTTGATCATGATAGGCAGCTCACAAGATCTAACATGATAGCACAATGAGGAGAAGACAACCATCTAGTTATCTGCTATGGACCCATAGTCCAGGGGTGAACTACTCACACATCGATCCGGAGGCAATCATGGTGATGAAGAGACCTCCGGGAGATGATTCCCTCTCCGGCAAGGTGCCGGAGGCGATCTCCCGAATCCCCCGAGATGGGATTGGCGGCGGCGGCGTCTCTCGGAAGGTTTTCCGTATCGTGGC
>NC_061509.1:135113884-135181486 GCF_022539505.1 Lolium rigidum | reverse complement strand
TGCCATCCGGGCCCTACATCCCTCGGCGGTGCGGATTTGCGTTGACTCGGCCGGCGAACCCGAGAATTCGCGATGCACCACGTCCCGGGCCACCATACGCGACGTTTTGGCCGCTTTCGTCGGGCTAGGTGGCCTCAAAAACGAGAAAAAAAAGTTTTGACATGCACCACGGAGGGATCAAAATCGTCGGCCATGGTACACCAGCAACCACGGCGCGACTTCAACTTCGTCGGCCATGGCAACTTTTCTTGTAGTGGTAGGTGGCACCAAAAGACCACTATCATTATAATCATCATAAATTTTCTCCTCAATGCTTGGGGGACTAAAAAGATCATGAAAACCAGCTTCCCCAAGCTTAGAACTTTCTATATTATTATCAACAATGGTGTTCAAAGCGTTCATACTAATATTACTACCAGCATGCAAATAAGATTTCATAGATTTTTTAATTTTCGCATCAAACAATCCATGTTTTAAATCAGGAAATAGAATAAGAAGCTCATTGTTTTCCATTATGCCAAACTAGTGTAAACAAGAAACAAAAAGATGCAATTGCAGGATCTAAAGGAAATAGCTTCGAGCACACACACAACGGCGCTAGAAAAGTACTTTACCTGAGACCGGAGTATGAGTGCCTTTTACCTTTCCTCCCGGCAACGGCGCCGTGAAAAGTGCTTGATGTCTACGGGAGCTTCTATTCTTGTAGACAGGTGTTGGGCCTCCAAGAGCGAGAGGTTTGTAGAACAGCGAGCAAGTTTCCCTTAAGTGGATCACCCAAGGTTTATCGATCTCGGGGAGGAAGAGGTCAAAGATATCCCTCTCATGCAACCCCTGCAACCACAAAGCAAGAAGTCTCTTGTGTCCCCAACACACCTAATAGGTGTACTAGTTCGGCGAAGAGATAGTGAAATACGGGTGGTATGAATAAGTAGTAGCAACGGCACCGTAAAAGTGCTTTGCCCAGGACGAGAAACAAGCAGTAGTAACGCAGCAGAGTAGTAACGCAAGAAAACAAGAAACAAGCAGCGATAGCGATATTTAGGAACAAGGCCTAGGGATTAGACTTTCACTAGTGGACACTCTCAACTTTGATCACATAACAGAATAGATAAATGCATACTCTACACTCTTGTTGGATGATGAACACATTGCGTAGGATTACACGAACCCTCAATGCCGGAGTTAACAAGCTCCGCAATTCAATGTTCATATTTAAATAACCTTAGAGTGCAAGAAAGATCAATTCGACTAAACCAAGTACTAACATAGCATGCACACTCGTCACCTTCATGCTATGTAGGAGGAATAATACACATCAATACTATCATAGCAATAGTTAACTTCATAATCTACAAGAGATCATAATCATAGCATACGCCAAGTACTAACACGGATGCACACATTGTCACCATTACACCGTGCAGGAGGAATAAAACTACTTTAATAACATTGCTAGAGTAGCACATAGATAAATTGTGATACAAAATACATTGCAATCATAAAGAGATATAAATAAGCACCTCACTACGCCATTCATAACACTGAGTAAGTATTCTGTGAAATATAGCCTAAGAGACCCACACGGTGCACACACTGTCACCTTTACACACGTGGGACAAGGAGTCTCCGGATATCACATAAGTAAAACTCACTTGACTAGCATAGTGACATCTAGATTACAAGCATCATCATATGAATCTCAATCATGTAAGGCAGCTCATGAGATTATTGTATTGAAGCACATAGGAGAGAGATTAACCACATAGCTACCGGTACAGCCCCGAGCCTCGATGGAGAACTACTCCCTCCTCATGGGAGCAGCAGCGGTGATGAAGATGGCGGTGGAGATGGCAGCGGTGTCGATGGAGAAGCCTTCCGGGGCACTTCCCCGCTCCGGCGAGGTGCCGGAACGGAGACTCCCGTCCCCGGATCTTGGCTTCGCGATGGCGGCGGCTCCGGAAGGTTTTCCGTATCGTGGTTCTTCGCATCGTGGGTTTCGCGACGGAGGCTTTAAGTAGGCGGAAGGGCAGCGTGGGGGGCCACACGGGGCCCCACACCACAGGTCGGCGCGGCCAAGGGCCGGGCCGCGCCGCCCTATGGTGGCAGCCCCTCGTGGCCCCACTTCGTATCCCTTTCGGTCTTCCGGAAGGTTCGTGGCAAAATAGGACCCCGGGACTTAATTTCGTCCAATTCCGAGAATATTTCGTTACTAGGATTTCGAAACCAAAAACAGCAGAAAACAGAGAATCGGCACTTCGGCATCTTGTTAATAGGTTAGTTCCGGAAAATGCACGAATATGACATAAAGTGTGCATAAAACATGTAGGTATCATCAATAATATGGCATAGAACATAAGAAATTATCGATACGTCGGAGACGTATCATGGCTCTCGGTACTGGGGTTTTCTCGACGAAGGCTTTAAGTAGGCGGAAGGGTAGGTTTAGGGGCGACACGAGGGGCCCACACACTAGGGCGGCGCGGCCCCACCCTTGGCCGCGCGGCCCTGGCATGGCGTCGCCTCGTCGCCCCACTTCGTAATCCTTTCGGTCTTCTGGAAGCTTCGTGCAAAAAAAAACCCTGGGCGTTGATTTCGTCCAATTCCGAGAATATTTCCTTTGTAGGATTTCTGAAACCAAAAACAGCAGAAAACAGCAACTGGCTCTTCGGCATCTCGTCAATAGGTTAGTGCCGGAAAATGCATAATAATGACATATAATGTATATAAAACATGTGAGTATCATCATAAAAGTAGCATAGAACATAAGAAATTATAGATACGTTTGAGACGTATCAGTCCTCTAACAGGAGTCGATAAAAAGAAGGGTTGCGTCCAGAAATATAGTCAAGCTCTTCATCGAGTAGTACAACTTGAGTCTATGCCCAGGTGCAAGCACTTGCCCATAGACTCAGGGGCTACTCCCATCGGGACCGCTGGTCGCGCACCCGATAGAAAAATAACTTCGAGAATCGTCGACATCATCTACGCTACACATGATCTTCGACATGGACCTCGCCTTGTATTTCTTCGACTTCGGAGATGATTATGCTTGGAGTCTCTACGCAAGTCTTCGACTTCCCTAGACACTCGGGGCTACTGACATGGGCATACCCTTCGGGTACCCATTATTAGTATACCTGGCTCGGCTCAATATGCAGAAGACCCAATATGGAGAAGGCCCAACAAGGCAACCCGAAGAAGTAGTCGACTAGGACTCTTGTAAAACCCTAGGCTGGTTGCATATATAAAGTCAGCCAGGGCACCCTATAGAGGGAGAGAACAGATAGACAGCATAGCTCCGCCTATGGCGGTACCTTGTAAACATATTTATGATCTTATACTGGATTGCTAGCAGCACGTAGGGATCCTCCACCGAGGGGACCCGAAGCTGGGTACGTCGTGTGCCTAATCTCGTTCCCGGAATCTCCATCGTCGCTCTCTCCCGAAACCCAAGTCTACAATACGTAGGCATTGGCAAGGTGATCCCTCGTCACCGATGAACCATGTTTTGCGTGATTTTATTGGCGAGTTTGTGGTTGTGTACTTTGATGACATATTAATCTATAGCCGCAATGAATCTGATCATACTTTGCATATTCGACATGTTTTGCAAGTGTTGCGTGATAATAAACTCTATGGTAATCTTGAGAAGTGCACATTTTGCAAAGATAAGGTCATATTTCTGGGTTATGTTGTCTCTAAGCATGGAGTAGAAGTAGATATGTCTAAAATTGAAGCAATTCAAAATTGGCCTACTCCCATGAATGTGATTCAAGTAAGAAGTTTTCATGGTCTAGCTCGGTTTTATCGATGTTTTGTGCCCAATTTTAGTACTATTGATGCACATTTGAACGAATTGACTAAAAAGTGTTTTGCTTTTGAGTGGGGCGTCGCCCAAGATCACGCTTTTGATGAACTGAGAAGATTGTTAACTTCTGCACCGTTGCTTCCACTACCTGATTTCAATAAACAATTTGAGATTGAATGTGACGCGAGTGATATTAGAATTGGTGGTGTGTTGATGCAAGAGGGTCGCACAATTGCATATTTTTCTGAGAAATTTTCTGGTGCTAAGTTGAACTATCCTATCTATGATAAAGAATTGTATGCTTTAATTAGAGTTCTTGAGGTTTGGCAACATTATTTGTGGTCAAAGGAATTTATCATACATTCTGATCATGAAACTTTGAAATATCTGAAAGCTCAATCTACATTGCATAGGCGTCTTGCTAAGTGGGTTGAGTTCATTGAGTCTTTTCCATACATTATTAAGCATAAGAAGGAAAAAAGATAATATTGTTACTGATGCTTTATCTAGGAAAAATATGCTATTAACTCAACTTGATGTTAAAATTCCTGGATTAGAGGTACTATGTGATTTGTATGCCACTGATCAAGATTTTGCTGAACCATATCGCTTGTGTGTTATTGGTACAACATGGGAAAAATATCACATACATGATGGGTTTTTGTTTAGAGCTAACAAACTATGTGTTTCAGAATCGTCTGTGCGTTTGCTCTTATTACAAGAATCACATGCTGGAGGTTTGATGGGTCACTTTGAGCGTGAGAAGATGCTACTCATGCTCACTGATCACTTTTATTGGCCAAAGATTAGGCGGGATGTGGACAGGTATGTGAAGAGGTGCATTACTTGCAACAAGTCCAAGTCCAAGCTGAAGCCTCACGGTTTGTATACTCCTTTACCGGCACCTACTACACCATGGGAAGTTATTAGTATGAATTTTGTGTTGGGTTTGCCGCGTACTAAGAGAGGCCATGATTCTATATTTGTGGTAGTGGATAGATTTTCTAAGATGTCACACTTTATTGCATGCCACAAGAGCGATGATGCGTCGCATATTGCTTACCTGTTTTTTAGGGAGATTGTACGTTTACATGGAGTCCCGAAGACTATTGTTTATGATCGTGATGTGAAGTTTATGAGCTACTTCTGGAAGACACTTCGGGGAAAGCTGGGGACGAAGCTACTTTTCATCACTACAAGATCAATGATATGGTTTGGGTTCATTTTCGCAAGGACAGGTTCCCGAAGTTACGGAAGTCCAAGTTGCTTCCTCGTGGTGCTGGTCCTTACAAAGTGCTTGCCAAGATCAATGATAATGCATACTCTATATGTATCTTCCAACTGATGAGTTTGGTGTTAGTAATTCTTTCAATGTTGCTGATTTGACACCATATGACGGAGAAGACCTTGGAGCGTCGAGGTCGACGCATTTTGAAGGAGGGGGAGATGATGAGGACATCCCTACCAAACTACTACCTCCTTCATTACAAGATGAAGACGATGCTACTGTGAAGTTTAAGTCCAATGAAGTTAGGATTGGACCTATGACAAGAGCTCGTGCGAAGCTACTAAAACAACAGGTGAACTTGTTCCTAAATGGTACTTTGATTGATGATAACTTTATACTGCCTAAGTCTTGTTACTTATGTATGATCAGGTACGAAGATGGAGCAAGCATCGCACGAGGAGAAGAGGAGCAGCTGGACGTGAAGCTGGACATGGAGTTGGACATGAAGCTGGACATGAAGACATCCAATGGACGTGCGAGGGAGGAGAGGGAGGCATGCACGAGGGAGGAAGACGATATCCAGGCCGGCGCCACGCCCGGTCCGACCGTCCGTCACGCCGGACGGCTCGGTCCCACGTCCGGTCCAACCGGCCCCCACGCGGGGTGAGCCCGGCGCCCGCCGGATCCTGCGCTGGTGCCAACCGGGCGGGTGTACTGTGTGACACCGCCTTGGCCCGGTCATGGTCTGGTCCCAAGTCCGATCCAAACCAGACCGGCCGGTCCCTGGCCCGGTCGACCGGCCTCCAGGCCGGCCGTGTCCGAGTAAGTCTCGACCAGATCCCGATCTGGGTCGGTTTTTAATGTATTTTCTCGACTTCTGGTCATCCTGAACCCCTATATAAGTGTCCAGGACGCCCCCAAATTAGGTTTATACCATGTTTAAGATAAACCCTAGTTCATAGTTGATTGCTTTGCAACTCTACTGAATCTCTACACCAATCCACATCGATCTGGTGTTTTGCTACTGAAAGTCTTGTGTGATCTGTTGTTCCATTGGAAATTAGACGGTTGCAACTTACCGCTTCGTGGTCGGCGGCTACGTGCGCAAGTGTGTGGAGTTGCGAATATCTTGCAGGGTTGAGAGCTGTTGCATTGGCGACAGGGATCGATCGAGAGACTCGTCAGCGTCATACAAGTTATCATCCACTTCATCATCGTGTATCTCCGCTGTGTTCATCGTGTGTTCATCACCACTCCCGTCGCTTACTGAGAAGATCGGGCAACCCTTATCAACGGTGGTGTCTCAAGTACCTAAAATTTATTTTAGGGGTAGCATACATGGTGAAAATTTGCTATTTCACAAAGAAATTGTTTTTTTACCTCGTGTCCTGTGCTACCCCATGCATACTCTTGCATCCGCCAGGCTCTAATTTATGCACAAGGATTGTAAAAAAAATCATAAATAAATAGTTAGTCATCCAAAAATATGATTTTCACTTATGCTTGCTCCATCCTTGGGAAAAAATCTGGCCGTGACAAAAATAAGGACGGTGGAGATCTTCCCATACCACTTCGCAAACGGGGCATGATCGTAAAATTAAAAATTATGTACTTACAATCATGTAGTGGCATGTATGGCTCACGTTTTCTTGTACTAGTAATTTATATAGTACCCCACCACGCTGGTCGATGCGTCAGAGGAAGAAGCCCACACGCAAGAGCAGGAGAACCTAATTGTGGCTGCACGCTCAACCTGACCATCCCAACACCTCGATAGGATCAAGCGGAGACCCTAACCCTAGCCTCGCTAGGAACATAGGGTACCCTCCGTCGATGTACTGGCGGATCTGAAGCAGCCATGATATCATCAGCGATGGCGGAGACGACCGGCACGTGTATCACCCTTCATTGGCAGAATCCCTGTCGGCGTAACGATTCTGTCGTCGGATCCCAACGGATACGTATGCCGCCAGCAAGAAATCACGCATGCACGACGTGGGGCGGTAGTAAGGCCACATTTACCTGGTCACGTGAACTTTTTTTCTAACGCAGCGTATAGATACCATATGTATACAGACAGGTATACGTGGGCTGGATATAGGTTTCGGCGGACCTAAGATAGAGAAAAAAAATCGAATATAACACCTAGTTGCAACAGATTAGACCAGATAAAATATGCAAGAAAATGTCTAACTAGTGATTAATGCAAAAGAGGGATGGTAAGCCGGTGAATGTATAAGGAAACTAGTTGATACCCGGCGCGTTGCTGCGGGCATTCGATATGATCTTTTTGTATGAAAGAAATTGAATGAACGACCTATAAAACTTTATGAAGTGCAAGCATACTGATATTTACTTTCCTTTGGTTGTTCTGTTTTGACTGTCGCTTTTTGTATACATAACACATGGAATTCGTTCTTCCATATGAAGATTTTCTGCAGCTCAACTCGTGGAGTATCATCAATGATGATATGTCCTGGAGTAAATATGTCAAAGTGGTATTCAATGGCACCGACTGAAACTGCCTGGAGGTTTATGTCCTGTCTGCACCTTTTTCATAGGTTGAACTGATGTATAGTGAACCACCAGATTCTCAATGCCATGATGCTACACCACGATGATCCTGCACAATATGCTACGGAAACCAAGAACGAACACCAGGACATATTCACGCAAAGGTGGTGCAGAGATTCAGTTGATCATATCTTCATCTAGTCCTCGATTGCCAGTTCAAATTAAATGTCGAAGAAGTAGAAAAAACAAAGAAAACTAACTCAATTATAACTGCTTCTACGAAGTCTTAAAATAAATCTACATCGACTTTTTCGTGTCTTTCTACAGTGTTCAACATGGCATACATTCCATCATACTCATAAGAGATCGTTGATTACGTTTTGATTTTTTGCAAGCATCACAATGGCTACCGAATTATGTTGAGAGTCTGGTCCTCCGGGCCTCAGGCACTTGAACTCTATCATACCCTACCGGGTCAACTTGCCGGTGACCATTGCAGCCTTGCGGGCACCTTCATCCCAATCTAGGCTGCAGCGCCTTCATGAGTTGAGCTCCACACCCGGCCATTCTCTCAATACCCGAGCAGATTCCGAGTGCGCGGCGACGGAGAGCAGCAACACTGCACAGAGAAAGAACCTTGTAGAAAGACGCCGGCCCTGGAGATGCAACTGGTATGAGTACACTCCTCTCATCATCCATGAAGTCTGAAGCCAGGAGATGCTCGAGTTTCAGTGCCATACGCTCCCACCTCTGTGAAGGTAATTGGGAAGTGATTTATATGCAATGGGGAGGTGAAACGATACCGGCCTGCAGGAATATAGAAGGTGCCAAAATTAATTGTAGCCTGGAATCCGAAGCAGATGTGTTTCTCGACGCTGCACTCGCATGTTCTCCACACAATCTCTTTTCTTTACTCTAATTAAATATATGGTGGAGAGACGTCCACTAAAGCGAAACATACTCCAGCCAGTAGTGGGATTGAGACTAGTCATAGTGGGGAGTAACATGAAGTAGTAACATGCACATGTTACTGCTCTATGTTACCACCTCCATAGTGGGTAGTAACATATGTGTGGTGTCATACAAAGCCATATTAATTAGGTTGTAGACTCTCTTTTTTTTTTTGAGAAATGTGATGTTATGGTAACATAGCTAGTTACCACAATACTCTCTTTTCTCAATTAATGATATGTCATGTCATCAAAATGCTTAGTTGGCATTGCATGTAGTTCTATGTTACTACCCAAGTTACTCCCACTATGAGTAGTCTGAGAAGCATGCAGATTGTTTTGTAGAGGTAGACCATGAGACCGTATTAGGCAAGGCTGAGCCAGCGCTATGAACATAATTAGTGACCGTCTATTTGAAATCAAATGGATAGAAACAATTGGGGTGATGTGGCTGCATCAGATTTCAGATTGCAAACATTAAATACATTTTAGTGGGGATGAACTTTATAGATATTATATTATAGATGCCCAACTAGTGGTTAATGCAAAAGAGGGACGGAAAACTTGGCTGTTGTGGAGTTGGTGGTCTTGAGAGGAATAAATCGAACCATGAGGAAAGGAAAGAGAACATGGGAGAGTTCCAGCCCAATATATCTCGCCATTTAGCCGAATGGAAGCTTTTTTGTATCCCAAAAACATTTCAGACGGATCGACCGGCTCCAAAATGGCAGCCACCGTCAAACGATGATTAATGGGGCTAAACCTTTCAAATATACTCCGCACTAGTAATGATTTGGGCAGTGGTACCTGGGGCTATGTGCCTGTGTCGCTCACGACTCTGAGGGAGATGTTGTGTTCCTGGGAGCTGTCAATACTGTCAATACATGAACGATGCATTGCAAGCAGAATGCATGGCGATCCAGAAGGTAATTGGGATAACAATTCAGGATGGGAAGGGTAATTTTTTCCACGGTGCGTCCGCTTGGGTCTTTATTCAGGGAGGTAAAGTTTCAGCTCCAACTGGATGAAGCAGAGGGGGCTATCAAGGTGCGTGCAATACCCAGCCAAAACCAAGACTCACCACAAACTGGATCAGGAAAATCAGGCCTGACTGCGTTATGGGGTTTAATTTATCACCAAGAACTACGGCACCAAAATGATGAGATTTCACTAAAAATGAGAATGTCGATCAAATAAATGCCTCTAAACATTTCATGCTAAAATCATGGAATTCAATCAATATACTATAGCTAACGTGTTTGGCTGTCATGGAACTATAACTAGGAATTCCAGCAAATGGGTATGGTTTGTTATGTCAGGTCATGTGACCCCTAACCTTGTCATTCTTCTGAAAATCATTTCATTTCACAAATCCTTAGTGGCAGCCAAACATGACATTTCAATTTGGAATTCCAAATTGAACAGATGAGATGAGGCCATTAGTGTCCTTCCATTTCATTTCTGCCAAAGGAGATAAAATAAGGGGTGACAAACGAGCTTAACATACTTCCTAAGCTATAACAAAGTACAATGCCACATTGACACGATGAGTTCACTAAAGATTACTGAGGGCACACAAGTAACTAAACCAATCTACCATGAGGCCACCTTCATGACAACGGCAATTACAGTCCACCAAAAGTGCAACATTCCAGGTAAGGTGTGACTAAAGACAGCCCCAGACTACTACCATACTTCAGCAGCCCAACAATATATCATCTACTGCTTCTTTAATCAAGTGTTCTCCTTGATAGCCTCGTCTATAGCTTTGATGTTGTCCCTCAGTATTTTCCACTGCACATGTAAGAAACAATTGATCTGTTATTGGAAGGAAAATAATTGACTTGTTGCTTCATATACCCAAGTAAAGATCACAATGGTTGCTACCATAGGACTACGTAGTATAAAATAGCAGACAACAAAGTAAACCATAACAGTATGCGGCAAATGTTGTAGGAGGTTGGAACTTGACGGTATGTGCATGATATAGTTTAACAAATTATGATGTTTCTGATAATGCTCCTGTGATACATCTCATGAGAGATGAGTACTGAGACTAAAATTATTCAGGTTTAACATAGGAGTATTTGACAATAAACTTGCACATCCGATAACACTATCTCCTTATGTGTTCAGGATTTATCTTCATGCTGAAAAAAGGATACCTTTTGCCAAGAAACTTCCATAAGGGCTAGTGGATATTCTAAGTGCAGCATTCAGGTATCAAACAGATTATGATCTATCTTTTCACAGAAATAAATTTGCTTTAGGCATAAGGATACATGCAGATGTAGAAAGTGAGAAATGTATCTAACCTGATCCATTGTAAGTGATATACCTGAAAAGAGGAAGATGGAATAATAATAAGCAAAGTAGTCATGCCATCATCTAGACAACTATTACATACAGTACTTACTTTTCAAGCGAAAAAATTACAGATAGTACATGAGCCAGAGAAAAAAATCCAAGATGTGATATCCAAATTCTGTTAGGATAAACCCACACACTTACGGTACCACATATGGCAAGTGGTATTCTGCATGATACTGAATGAGTATAAGAGTTGGAACTTGGAACAGTGTTCTGTGTGTAAATATGAAGGCATCGGCATAGATACATAATCGTAAGCTTATTATTCTCTCTCAAAATCTAAACCTAGATTATAACTCATTCATATATATGAAATAGGGTTATGAGATATTTGTGACTGGAAGTAGGAGCCTCTACTTCATCATTTAACCAACATTTCATTTTCAAGTGATCCAAGAAGTGCACAGGCATAAGGACTTATATTCAAGGATTAGCATACAACAGCAACAGCGAGTGTAAGACACAGATTAAATGGGCGTTCTCTACCTACAGTTATTGATAGATTAATTTTAAAAATGCCATGTTCGTCACGCTTACAATAGAAGATGCTGAGAGATTACGCAACAATTAAAATGATAATGTTAGTGGGTGCAGAAGTGGTATCTAAGCTGAACTCCTCTCAGTGAGGTTATCAGATCAATTGAATCGATAAATAAAACAGTTTTCGTTAGTTGCAGTTCCTTAATGGCTAATTCCTAAAGCATTTAACAAAGTGCCATTATCAAATACTCACAATAAAAAAAATTACTGGCTCGCATCATGTACTTGGATACTAGATCATCAGAGTTCTGAAGATTAACGAATGCCACCACAGCGGAAGAAATGCAATCTGCTGATTGACAGTGCACGCATTCACATCCGCGTGGATTATGGAAGGGTGATACAATAAGCAGGTGCAAAGGCAACATGCTAGCAACAATTATGTACATGGGCTCTTCTGCCCGCAAGAGCGGCAGGCAGCAATGGCAAAGAAATGCAGTCCCCTCCGATTGACGCCACACAGCACAACAGGCAACACCCATTTGACAGTTGACACCAACAAATAGGTGTTACGGAAGTTGAAAGAGTAACCGCAATACCTTTGCGCCCGGGGAGGTCCTTGCCGTCCTTGACGTAGAACTCGCGGACGTCGACCATGACCTTGCCGCTCCAGCTCCTCACGGACACCCTCTTGTTCTTGGAAATCTGAACAGTAAAGAATGACAAATCCACGGGGCTAGTGTTTAGGGATCTGTCTTTCGAGAGGGCATCGGTGAAATAAGGGAGCGGTAGGTTTGACCGGGAATAGGGAACCAGCACCTGCGCAACGACGATGCCGCCGTCGTCGGCCTCGTCCTTCCCGGCCGCCTGGCGCTTGGCCGGCGGGTCGCCCCCACTGCCGCCGCCGCCGCCGAAGCGCTTGTTCCCCTTGCGCCACATCTCCCTGGATCTCCCCGCGAAGATTCCACTTGGTCGCGCGGCTGACGAGAAACCGCAAGAGTAGAGAGGAGGGGGACTGGAGGCGGCGATGGCAACCGACGAGAGGGGATGGATGGAGCGCCTCCGCTCTTCGGTGTATAGGCAATTTTTCGTGTGTCGCGCTCGAACCGCCGCTTTAGCCAAATTGCTATGGGCCTCCGTCTCTCTCACAAACCAAAGCCTGATCCGGGCTTCCGGCGCTAGCACGGGGGCTGCCGGGCCGAAAGGAAAACCCTATTTGACGCTCAACGCGTCCAACATCCCCTTGACGCATACCCGCATCCTTCTTCTTGAAGTGTCTGGGCTGGCCCACTTCTCCTTCATATGGTGGTGAAGAAGACGGGACGCGCGGCGAGGGGGGGGGGGGTCTATATGCCGACATGTGCGACCAGAAACCCGCGCCGCACATCCTAAGCGGGTTTTTTGTTTCTTTATGGTGTATTTTAAAATATGAAAATTATTAAAATTTTAACTTATTAGAAGATACTTTTAATTTGAACCTTTTTTACTTTATTATATTTTAATTGAAAAGTTTTAAAAAATAGGAAAAAATAAATTTCTTTGAAACCAGAATAATTTTGAAAAAATAATTTGTCATGAACAATTTTCAAACCTAAATA
The DNA here is from genome assembly GCF_022539505.1 of Lolium rigidum. Lineage (NCBI taxonomy): Eukaryota > Viridiplantae > Streptophyta > Magnoliopsida > Poales > Poaceae > Lolium > Lolium rigidum. The sequence goes on along the minus strand of NC_061509.1, from coordinate 135,168,538 downwards.
TGTTTTAGGCCCGAAGATTTTCTGAAATCTGAACATTTTAAAATTTCGAATGATTTTTAAATTAAAAAAGTAACCGAAAATCACACAAAAAAGTATCAAAGAAACCCAGACCCGAAAAGGCAGACAAAAAAAACAACGCGTCCTCAACGGCTTAGGTTTTGGGGAGGTGGGGGTGCAGCGAGTCCTCAACGGCTTAGGGTTTCGGGTCGATGTACATGGACTCGCTAGAGTTAGAGCAGGGGAGTTCAGAGGGAGGCCAGGGGGTGGTGGAGGACCGGCGGAGGCGGCAGTTCAAGCATGAAGGGGCGGGAGTGTCGCCGGTCGTGGGCTGTGGGAGCGGGCGATTAGGTCACCGTTGACGGCGGGGGTGGAGGAGATGAACTGGAATGGTGTGAACGAAGAAGATGCCAGAGAAGAAGACGATGGAGTGGTAATCCGTTGTTGTTGGACTCGGCCCATCGTGATGTCCGTGCGGGCGTCGATCACATGCCAGGCCTGTGAAGCGCTAAATGGGAGCACCTGGGCGAGACATATAGGTGCAAAACGTTGCTTAAAATAAATATGGCAAAAAGTCAGATGTAGCTACAGCCGGTTATGTTGTAACATTTTTTTTGTAAATGGTATAATTTATTTTCGAATGTAACAATTTTGCGTATGTAGCATTTAAAAAATGTGGCATCTTCTTGCAACTTGTTTTCAAGAAATCGTAAAAACTTACAACGTGTAGAAAAAAATTCACAACAGTTTGAGCATGCCCATGTAGCAAAAAATGCCGTGTCGCAGTGTCTAAAAAACCAATACATCCATCATTTTTGCGTAACTCATCCAACATTACTAAACCATGTATGTAACATTGGAGAAATATTTATGTAGCATATGCACTGATTCATTGTAGCAATTTGATCATACTAACACAAAAAACGATAGATACATCATACATGTAGCAAATTTAGGTGAGCCTTTGTGGCATCGGGAAATCCTTCGTGGGATCCCACACCTCTCCAACGTGACGTGCCTTCCTCCCAAGGAAGGGAACGCGAAAATACATCTTCGTCTATGTGTGCTTTGGTTATTTGTAACTGGTCTCTTATGTGTGTTATGTACTCTTTTTTTTTTTTGCGAAGAAAACATCCAATCTATTCATCAACAATCAAGGCGATACAAAGAACACCAGAAGCAATAAGAATTACATCTAGGTCCGAAGACCACCTAGCGACGACTACAGACACTAGAGCGAGCCGAAGGCGCGCCGCTGCCATCACCCCTCCATGATCGAGCCGGGCGAATCTTGTTGTAGAAGACAGTCGGGAAGTCGTCGTGCTACGGCCACGAGAGGACCAGCGCACCAGCCACGGCAACCGCCGCCGATGAAGAGATGCATAGATCGGAAGCCTCTAATTTTCGACACACAAACGGAGACGAACGACGATCGGATCCAACCGGATCCACCGCGGACACACACGGCCGGATCCGACGAGATCCACCGGAGACAAACCTCCACACCCCCTCCAACAACGCTAGGGACGTCGTTGGAGCGGAGGCTGGGTGGGGGAACCTTATTCCATCTTCGAGAGAGCAGCCGCCGCTCGATCTCTCCAAAGAAGACGCAAAACCTAGCAAAACACAAAAAAAACCGTGAGGATGGAGCCCTCCCGCCGGCGGGGACCGGGAACCACCACGCGACCATGGCTCTGAGGCCACGGAGGCGGGCGGCCCGGAGGCGCCGCCGGCAGGAGGCGGAGATCCCGATCGCCTTTTAGATCGCTTTCCTGGCGGCTGGTGCGAAGCGGTTACTCAGATCTGTGTGTTATGTACTCTTGTGATAGCCCTTGAAGTACCTTGTATCATCATATAGGTTGCCTCACCTAGTTTGCATCAGGCCCACTTTCTATTCCGCAAAGCCTAAAAGTGCAAATGAAATTAAAGAAAATTTGTAGAACCTATCATGCCCTCTAGGTTACCATCTCTATCCTTTCAACTACAATCCGTGTACTACTATCATTGGCTCTCTCATATGGTCTTCTTGTTCATCAAGTGTACGTTAAGACATCTTTCCTAAATGGAGAGTCAGACGAGAAAATTTACATGGAGCAGCCAGATGGTTTTGTAGTAAGTGGTCAAGAAGGAAAGGTTTGCAAGTTGTTGAAGTCTCTATATGGTCTGAAGCAAGCTCCTCGCAGTGGCACGAGAAGTTCGAAAGAACTTTGACTGTTGAAGGATTTGTCGTAAACGAAGCTGACAAGTGTGTGTACTATCGCCATGGTGGGGGCGAGGGAGTCATTATTTTCTTATACGTTGATGACATATTTATTTTTGGAACCAACCTGAATGTGATTAAGAATACCACAGATTTCTTATCTCATTGTTTTGAGATGAAGGATCTTGGAGTAGCTGATGTAATTTTGAACATCAAGCTACTAAGAGATAACAATGGTGGGATTACCCTGCTTCAATCTCACTATGTGGAAAAGATCTTGAGTCATTTTAGGTATAGCGACTACAAGTCCTCGCCAACACCTTATGATCCTAGTGTGATTCTTCGATAGAACACAATGGCTGCTAGAGATCAACTGAGACATTCTCAGATTATTGGCTCGCATCTGTATTTAGCTAGCGCTACGAGGCCTGACATCATCTTTCATGTAAGCAAACTTAGCCGATTGTTTCAAATCCTGGCGATGATCATTGGCATGCTCTTGAAAGAGTTATGCACTATCTAGAAGGCACCGCGAGCTATATATGGCATTCACTATACCGAGTATCCAAGGGTATTGGAGGGTTATAGTGACTCAAACTGGATATCTGATGCTTATGAGATCAATTAAGGCCACTAGAAGATACGTATTTACACTTGGTGGTGGTCCTGTTTATTGGAAGTCTTGCTAGCAAACCATCTTAACGAGGTCAACAATGGAAGCATACCTCACAATATTAGACACAACCACTGTTGAAGCAGAGTGGCTTTGTGAGCTCTTGATGAACTACATGTGGTTGAGAAACCAATACCCGATATTCCAATGAACCGTGATAATCAACATCAAGGTAAAAAAGTTTTAAGGAGAATATGAAGTCATCAAGACATGTGAATATGATGTTAAAAAAATTCAGAAAAATGAGAAACTCTGGAGTTATTGCGTTAGATTATATCCATACGTCTAGAAACTTTGTAGACCCCTTCAGAAAGGTCATATCACATAATGTGATACATAATGCATCAAAACATATGGGTATAAAGTTATCCACAGTTGTAATCCACTATATGTGATCAGAGATCCAATGAAAATTTGAAGACAAGCTTTATGTCAACTGAGAGGAAAGTATACTTACTCTTTGTATGATAACACTCCGTAAAGATGCAATACTTTTATAATCTGCATGATAGGCTGATTTTATCTTAATGTGTTCTAAGTGGATTATTTAAGCACATATGTTGTCATGTAGAACATCTGTTGAAGAACACACCTATATGAGTCTGACTGTTAAACATCGTTGTCTGTGAGAGTTGGGTGCTCTCTAATGAACTCATGAAAGTCCATGGAGTATGAAGCATAAGCTCCACCCACGGGGAAGCCCTGTGATGGCCAAGTATCGTTTAAGACATTATGTGAAGGTAGATTCGTAGAAAACTTGCAGTTCAAGGCTTAGTCCACGGTTCAAATAGCAATCCAGTGTAGCATAGAGTTATAGGTGAAATTTCAACCTAACAATCTTCACTAAAGTATCGAAATATAACACAATGTTTTGGAACCAAAGGTAAGTTTGTTGTGCCTCTGGGATCTGGTGGGGGATTTTTGGAATTATGCTCAATATTTGTCCCAGCCCATTTAATCTATTCCATAATTCCTAAAATCACATAGGCCCAACGGCCCATTCATGCAAGCAAGAAGTGGGACAAAAGTATAGCCCTAATACGTCTCCGACGTATCGATAATTTCTTATGTTCCATTTCACATTATTGATGATATCTACATGTTTTATACACACTTTACATCGTTTTGATGCGTTTTCTGGAACTAACCTACTAACGAGATGCCGAAGTGCCGATTCTTTGTTTTCGTTGTTTTTGGTTTCAGAAATCCTAGTAAGGAAATATTCTCGGAATTGGACGAAATCAACGCCCAGGGTCCTATTTTTCCACGAAGCTTCCAGAAGTCCGAAGGGGAAACGAAGTGGGGCCACGAGGTGGGGACACAGTAGGACGGCGCGGCCCAAGCCCTGGCCGCGCCGGCCTAGTGTGTGGTCCCACCAGGCCCCCTCCGAGGCTGCCCTTCCGCCTACTTAAGGTCTCCGTCGCGAAAACCCTACCACGTTCGACGAAACCAGAGAAAACCTTCCAGAGCCGCCGCCATCGCGAAGCCAAGATTTGGGGGACAGGAGTCTCTGTTCCGGCACGCCGCCGGGACGGGGAAGTGCCCCCGGAAGGCTCCTCCATCAACACCACCGCCATCTTCATCAACGCTGCTGTCTCCCATGAGGAGGGAGTAGTTCTCCATCGAGGCTAAGGGTTGTACCGGTAGCTATGTGGTAATATCTCTCTCCTATGTACTTCAATACAATAATCTCATGAGCTGCCTTACATGATTGAGATTCATATGATGATGCTTGTAATCTAGAAGTCATTATGCTAGTCAAGTGGGTTTTACTTATGTGATCTCCGGAGACTCCTTGTCCCACGTGTGTAAAGGTGACAGTGTGTGCACCGTGTGGGTCTCTTAGGCTATATTTCACAGAATACCTATTCACTGTTATGAATGGCATAGTGAAGTGCTTATTTATATCCCTTTATGAAGTAGCACACAGATAAATTGTGATACAAAACACATTGCAATCATAAAGGGATATAAATAATCACTTCACTATGCCATTCATAACAGTGAATAAGTATTCTGTGAAATATAGCCTAAGAGACCCACACGGTGCACACCTGTCACCTTTACACACGTGGGACAAGAGTCTCGGAGATCACATAAGTAAAACCCACTTGACTAGCATAATGACATCTAGATTACAAGCATCATCATATGAATCTCAATCATGTAAGGCAGCTCATGAGATTATTGTATTGAAGTACATAGGAGAGAGATGAACCACATAGCTACCGTGCAACCTCGAGCCTCGATGGAGAACTACTCCCTCCTCATGGGAGATAGCGGCGTTGATGGAGATGGCGGTGATGTCGATGGAGGAGCCTTCGGGGGCACTTCCCCGTCCGGCGGCGTGCCGAACGAGACTCTGTCCCCAGATCTTGGCTTCGCGATGGCGGCGGCTCTGGAAGGTTTCTCGTACCGTGGCTTTTCCGTATCGTGGTTTTAGGTCGAGGAGGCTTAAATAGGTGAAGAGGCGGCGTCAGAAGGTCAACGAGGCGACGACACAACAGGGGGGCGCGGGCCCCCCCTTGGCCGCGCCAGGGTAGTGTCTGGTGGGCTCGTGGCCCCCTCTCGGCCTCTCTCGGGCGTTCGGAAGCTTCGCGTGATCCTAAGATGTTGGGCGTTGATTTCGTCCGATTCGAGAATATTTCCTTACTAGGATTTACGAAACCAAAAACAGCGAGAAACGACAAGCTGGCCCTTCGTCATCTCGTCAATAGGTTAGTTCGGAAAACGCATAAATATGACATAAAGTATGCATAAAACATGTAGATATCATCAATAATGTGGCATGGAACATAAGAAATTATCGATATGTCGGAGACGTATCGGCATCCCCAAGCTTAGTTTACTGCTCGTCCCGAGCGAGTAAACGATAACAAAGATAATTTACGGAGTGACATGCCATCATAACCTTGATCATACTATTGTAAGCATATGTAATGAATGCAGCGATCAAAACAATGGTAGTGACATGAGTAAACAAATGAATCATAAAGCAAAGACTTTTCATGAATAGTACTTTCAAGACAAGCATCAATAAGTCTTGCATAAGAGTTAACTCATAAAGCAATAAATCAAAGTAAAGGTATTGAAGCAACACAAAGAAAGATTAAGTTTCAGCGGTTGCTTTCAACTTATAACATGTATATCTCATGGATATTGTCAATGTAAAGTAATATAACAAGTGCAATATGCAAGTATGTAGGAATCAATGCACGAGTTCACACAAGTGTTTGCTTCTTGAGGTGGAGAGAAATAGGTGAGCTCGACTCAACATAAAAGGTAAAAGAAAGGCCCTTCGCGAGAGGAAAGCATTGATTGCTATATTTGTGCTAGAGCTTTGGTTTTGAAAACATAAAGAGAGCATAAAAGTAAAATTTTGAGAGGTGTTTGTTGTTGTCAACGAATGGTAGTGGGCACTCTAACTACCTTATCAACCGGACTTTCAAGAGCGGCTCCCATGAAGGACGTTATCTCTACCAGGCAAGGTAGATCATCCCTCTTCTCTTTTGTTTACACATGTATTTTAGTTTTATTTATGGTTGACACTCCTCCCAACCTTTTGCTTACACAAGCCATGGCTAACCGAATCCTCGGGTGCCTTCCAACATTCACATACCATGAAGGAGTGTCTATTTGCAAAATTAAGTTGCTTACTGATAGATCAGGGCAAAACACGTGAAGAGAATTATTGATGCAAGTTAATTAATTGGGGCTGGGAACCCCATTGCCAGCTCTTTTTGCAAAATTATTGGATAAACGGATGTTCCACTAGTCCATTATGAAAGTCTGTCAGGAGTAAATGACAAGATTGAAAGATAAACACCACATACTTCCTCATGAGCTATAAAACATTGACACAAATCAGAGGTGATAAATTTTGAATTATTTAAAGGTAGCACTCAAGCAATTTACTTTGGAATGGCGGAGAAATACCATGTAGTAGGTAGGTATGGTGGACACAAATGGCATAGTGGTTGGCTCAAGGATTTTGGATGCATGAGAAGTATTCCCTCTCGATACAAGGTTTAGGCTAGCAAGGTTATTTGAAACAAACACAAGGATGAACCGGTGCAGCAAAACTCACATAAAAGACATATTGTAAACATTATAAGACTCTACACCGTCTTCCTTGTTGTTCAAAACACTTTACTAGAAATTATCTAGACCTTAGAGAGACCAATTATGCAAACCAAATTTTAGCAAGCTCTATGTATTTCTTCATTAATGGGTGCAAAGTATATGATGCAAGAGCTTAAACATGAGCACAACAATTGCCAAGTATCAAATTATTCAAGACATTTTAGAATTACTACATGTAGCATTTCCCAATTCCAACCATATAACAATTTAACGAAGAAGATTCAACCTTCGCCATGAATACTATGAGTAAAGAACACATGTGTTCATATGAACCAGCGGAGCGTGTCTCTCTCCCACACAAGCATTTATTCAAACAAAAACAAAAACAACAACATACAGACGCTCCAAGTAAAGTACATAAGATGTGACCGAATAAAAATATAGTTTCAAGAGAAGAAACCTGATAAGTTGTCGATGAAGAAGAGGATGCCTTGGGCATCCCCAAGCTTAGATGCTTGAGTCTTCTTGAAATATGCAAGGATGAACCACGGGGGCATCCCCAAGCTTAGACTTTTCACTCTTCGTGATCGTAGTATATCATCCTCCTCTCTTGACCCTTGAAAACTTCCTCCACACCAAACTTAAAGCAAACTCATTAGAGGGTTAGTGCATAATCAAAAACTCACATGTTCAGAGGTAACACAATCATTCTTAACACTTATGGACATTGCCCAAAGCTACTGGAAGTCAATGGAACAAAGAAATCCATCCAACATAGCAAAAGAAGCAATGCGAAATAAAAGGCAGAATCTGTCAAAACAGAACAGTCCGTAAAGACGAATTTTATTGAGGCACCAGACTTGCTCAAATGAAAATGCTCAAATTGAATGAAAGTTGCGTACATATCTGAGGATAACTCACGTAAATTGGCATAATTTTCTGAGTTGCCTACAGAGAATTAGGCCCAGATTCGTGACGGCAAAGAAATCTGTTTCTGCATGATAATCCAAATCTAGTATGAACCTTACTATCAAAGACTTTACTTGGCACAACAATGCAACAAAATTAAGATAAGGAGAGGTTGCTACAGTAGTAACAACTTCCAAGACACAAATACAAAATAAAAGTACTGTAACAAAATAAACACATGGGTTATCTCCCAAGAAGTTCTTTCTTTATAGCCATTAAGATGGGCTCAGCAGTTTTAATGATGCACTCGCAAGAAATAGTAGTTGACAAAAGAGAGCATCAAGAGGCAAATTTAAAACAAATTTAAGTCTAACATGCTTCCTATGCATAGGAGTTTTGTAAATAAACAAGTTCACGAAGAAAAAAGTAACAAGCATAGGAAGATAGAACAAGTGTAGCTTCAAAAATTTCAGCACATAGAGAGGTGTTTTAGTAACATGAAAATTTCTACAACCATATTTTACTCTCTCATAATAACTTTCAGTAGCAACATGAGCAAACTCAACAATATAACTATCACATAAAGCATTCTTATCATGAGTCTCATGCATAAAATTATTACTCTCCACATAGGCATAATCAATTTTATTAGTTGTAGTGGGAGCAAATTCAACAAAGTAGCTATCATTATTATTCTCATCATCAAATATAGGAGGCATATTGTAATCATAATCAAATTTATCCTCCATAACAGGCGGTACTAAAAGACTACTATCATTATAATCATCATAAATAGGAGGCAAAGTATCATCAAAGTAAATTTTCTCCTCAATGCTTGGGGGACTAAAAAGATCATACTCATCAAAACCAGCTTCCCCAAGCTTAGAATTTTCCATATCATTAGCAACAATGGTATTCAAAGCGTTCATACTAATATGTTCCATAGGTTTTTTAATTTTCGCATCAAACCATCCATGTCTTAAATCAGGAAATAGAATAAGAAGCTCATTGTTGTCCATTATGCCAAACTAGTGTAAACAAGAAACAAAAAGATGCAATTGCGGGATCTAAAGGAAATAGCTCCGAGCACACACACAACGGTGCCGAGAAAAGTACTTTACCCGGGACCGGAGTATGAGTGCCTTTACCTTTCCTCCCCGGCAACGGCGCCGAGAAAAGTGCTTGATGTCTACGGGTGCTTCTATTCTTGTAGACGAGTGTTGGGCCTCCAAGAGCAGAGGTTTGTAGAACGGCGGCAAGTTTCCCTTAATTGGATCACCCAAGGTTTATAGATCTCGGGGAGGAAGAGGTCAAAGATATCCCTCTCATGCAACCACGCAACCACAAAGCAAGAAGTCTCTTTTGTCCCCAACACACCTAATAGGTGCACTAGTTCGGCGAAGAGATAGTGAAATACGGGCGGTATGAATAAGTATGAGCGATAGTAACGGCGCGGAAAAGTGCTTGGCTGAGCGTGCGGTTGATGGTAGTAAAATTGCGGGAAGTAAAGATGCGATAAAACAATAAACAAACGGCGATAGCGATATTTAGGAACAAGGCCTAGGGATCATACTTTCACTAGTGGACACTCTCAACATTGATCACATAACGAGAATAAATAGATAAATGCTAGACTCTACACTCTCTTGTTGGATGATGAACACCACTAAGCTGTGTAGGATTACACGAACCCTCAATGCCGGAGTTAACAAGCTCCAGAATATTCGATGTTCATGTTTAAATAACCTTAGAGTGCATGACGGATCAACATAACCAAACCAAGTACTAACATAGCATGCACACTCGTCACCTTCACGCTACGAAAGGAGGCATAGATCACATCAATACCATCATAGCAATAGTTAACTTCATAATCTACAAGAGATCACAATCATAGCCTACGCCAAGTACTACATGATGCACACACTTGTCACCATTACACCGTGCGGGAGGAATAAACTACTTTAATAACATCACTAGAGTAGCACACGAGATAAATTGTGATACAAAACACATTGCAATCATAAAGGGATATAAATAAGCACTTCACTATGCCATTCATAACGGTGAATAAGTATTACGTGAAATATAGCCTAAGAGACCCACACGGTGCACACACTTGTCACCTTTACACACGTGGGACAAGGAGTCTCCGGAGATCACATAAGTAAAACCCACTTGACTAGCATAATGACATCTAGATTACAAGCATCATCATATGAATCTCAATCATGTAAGGCAGCTCATGAGATTATTGTATTGAAGTACATAGGAGAGAGATGAACCACATAGCTACCGGTACAGCCCCGAGCCTCGATGGAGAACTACTCCCTCCTCATGGGAGACAGCAGCGTTGATGGAGATGGCGGTGGTGTCGATGGTTGAGCCTTCCGGGGGCACTTCCCCGTCCCGGCGGCGTGCCGGAACAGAGACTCCCGTCCCCCAGATCTTGGCTTCGCGATGGCGGCGGCTCTGGAAGGTTTCTCGTACCGTGGCTTTTCCGTATCGTGGTTTTAGGTCGAGGAGGCTTAAATAGGCGAAGAGGCGGCGTCAGAAGGTCAACGAGGCGACGACACAACAGGGGGGAGCGGGCCCCCCCTTGGCCGCGCCAGGGTAGTGTCTGGTGGGCCTGTGGCCCCCCCTCTGGCCTCTCTCGGGAGTTCTGGAAGCTTCGCGTGATCCTAAGATGCTGGGCGTTGATTTCGTCCGATTCCGAGAATATTTCCTTACTAGGATTTCTGAAACCAAAAACAGCGAGAAAACATCAAGCGGCCCTTCGGCATCTCGTCAATAGGTTAGTTCCGGAAAACGCATAAATATGACATAAAGTATGCATAAAACATGTAGATATCATCAATAATGTGGCATGGAACATAAGAAATTATCGATACGTCGGAGACGTATCACTTGGCGTAGGCTATGATTGTGATCTTTTGTAGATTATGAAGTTAACTATTGCTATGATGGTATTGATGTGATCTATGCCTCCTTTCGTAGTGTGAAGGTGATAGTGTGCATGCTATGTTAGTACTTGGTTTGGTTATGTTGATCTGTCATGCACTCTAAGGTTATTTAAACATGAACATCGAATATTGTGGAGCTTGTTAACTCCGGCATTGAGGGTTCGTGTAATCCTACACAATTAGTGGTGTTCATCATCCAACAAGAGAGTGTAGAGTGTAGCATTTATCTATTTATTCTGTTATGTGATCAATGTTGAGAGTGTCCACTAGTGAAAGTATGATCCCTAGGCCTTGTTCCTAAATACTGCTATCGCTGCTTGTTTACTGTTTTACTTCATCTCTATTGTCCGCAATATTACCACCATCAACCACACGCCATTCCTGGGCAAAGCACTTTTCTGGTGCCGTTGCTACTGCTTATATTTATTCATACCACCTGTATTTCACTATCTCTTCGCCGAACTAGTGCACCTATTAGGTGTGTTGGGGACACAAGAGACTTCTTGCTTTGTGGTTGCGGGGTTGCATGAGAGGGATATCTTTGACCTCTTCCTCCCCGAGTTCGATAAACCTTGGGTGATGCACTTAAGGGAAACTTGCTGCTGTTCTACAAACCTCTCGCTCTTGGAGGCCCAACACTGTCTACAAGAATAGAAGCACCCGTAGACATCAAGCACTTTTACAGCGCCGTTGCCGAGGAGGAAAGGTAAAAGGCACTCATACTCCGGTCCCAGGTAAAGTACTTTTCTGTTGCCGTTGTGTGTGTGCTCGAAGCTATTTCCTTTAGATCCTGCAATTGCATCTTTTTGTTTCTTGTTTACACTAGTTTAGCATAATGGACAACAATGAGCTCCTTATTCTATTTCCTGATTTAAGACATGGATGGTTTGATGCGAAAATTTAAAAACCCATGGAACATATTAGTATGAATACTTTGAATACCATTGTTGCTAATGATATAGAAAGTTCTAAGCTTGGGGAAGCTGGTTCTGATGAGCATGATCTTTTTAGTCCCCCAAGCATTGAGGATAAAATTTACTTTGATGATACTTTGCCTCCTATTTATGATGATTATAATGATAGTAGTCTTTTAGTACCGCCTGTTATGGAGGATAAATTTGATTATTATTACAATATGCCTCCTATATTTGATGATGAGAATAATAATGATAGCTACTTTGTTGAATTTGCTCCCACTATTACCAATAAAATTGACTATGCTTATGTTGGGAGTAGTAATAATTTTATGCATGAGACTCATGATAAGAATGCTTTATGTGATAGTTATATTGTTGAGTTTGCTCATGATGCTACTGAAAGTTATTATGAGAGAGGAAAATATGGTTGTAGAAATTTTCATGTTACTAAAATGCCTCTCTATATGCTGAAATTTTTGAAGTTACACTTGTTCTATCTTCCTATGCTTGTTACTTTGCTCTTCATGAACTTGGTTATTTACAAGATTCCTTTTCATAGGAAGCATGTTAGGCTTAAATGTGTTTTGAATTTGCCTCTTGATGCTCTCTTTTGCTTCAAATACTATCTCTTGCGAGTGCATCATTAAAATTACTGAGCCCATGTTAATGGCTATAAAGAAAGCACTTCTTGGGATATAACCGATGTGTTTATTTTACTACAGTAATTTTGTTTTATATGTTGAGTCTTGGAAGTTATTTACTACTGTAGAAATCTCTCCTTATATTATTTTTATCACATTGTTGTGCCAAGTAAAGTCTTTGATAGTAAGGTTCATACTAGATTTGGATTACTGCGCAGAAACAGATTTCTTGCTGTCACGAATCTGGGCCTAATTCTCTGTAGGTAACTCAGAAAATTATGCCAATTTACGTGAGTGATCCTCAGATATGTACGCAACTTTCATTCAATTTGAGCATTTTCATTTGAGCAAGTCTGGTGCCTCAATAAAATTCGTCTTTACGGACTGTTCTGTTTTGACAGATTCTGCTTTTTATTTCGCATTGCTTCTTTTGCTATGTTGGATGGATTTCTTTGTTCCATTAACTTCCAGTAGCTTTGAGCAATGTCCAGAAGTGTTAAGAATGATTGTGTCACCTCTGAACATGTGAATTTTTGATTATGCACTAACCCTCTAATGAGTTTGTTTCGAGTTTGGTGTGGAGGAAGTTTTCAAGGGTCAAGAGAGGAGGATGATATACTATGATCAAGAAGAGTGAAGAGTCTAAGCTTGGGGATGCCCCCGTGGTTCATCCCTGCATATTTCAAGAAGACTCAAGCATCTAAGCTTGGGGATGCCCAAGGCATCCCCTTCTTCATCGACAAATTATCAGGTTCCTCCCTTGAAACTATATTTTTATTCAGTCACATCTTATGTGCTTTACTTGGAGCGTCTGTGTGCTTTTATGGGCATCCCCTTCTTCATCGACAAATTATCAGGTTCCTCCCTTGAAACTATATTTTTATTCGGTCACATCTTATGTGCTTTACTTGGAGCGTCTGTGTGCTTTTATTTTCGATTTGTTATTTTCATTCTCTGAATAAATACATGCTTGTGTGGGAGAGAGACACGCTCCGCTGGTTCATATGAACACATGTGTTCTTCGCTTTATCTTTTAGTGTTCATGGCGAAGGTTGAATCTTCTTCGTTAAATTGTTATATGGTTGGAATCGGGAAATGCTACATGTAGTAATTCTAAAATGTCTTGAATAATTTGATACTTGGCAATTGTTGTGCTCATGTTTAAGCTCTTGCATCATATACTTTGCACCTGTTAATGAAGAAATACATAGAGCTTGCTAAAATTTGGTTTGCATAATTGGTCTCTCTAAGGTCTAGATAATTTCTAGTAAAGAGTTTGAACAACAAGGAAGACGGTGTAGAGTCTTATAATGTTTACAATATGTCTTTTATGTGAGTTTTGCTGCACCGGTTCATCCTTGTGTTTGTTTCAAATAACCTTGCTAGCCTAAACCTTGTATCGAGAGGGAATACTTCTCATGCATCCAAAATCCTTGAGCCAACCACTATGCCATTTGTGTCCACCATACCTACCTACTACATGGTATTTCTCCGCCATTCCAAAGTAAATTGCTTGAGTGCTACCTTTAAATAATTCAAAATTTATCACCTCTGATTTGTGTCAATGTTTTATAGCTCATGAGGAAGTATGTGGTGTTTATCTTTCATTCTTGTTGGGCAACTTTCACCAATGGACTAGTGGCTTCATCCGCTTATCCAATAATTTTGCAAAAAGAGCTGGCAATGGGATTCCCAGTCCCAAATTAACTAACCTAAATAGACACTCCTCCATGGTATGTGATTGTTGGACGGCACCCGAAGGATTCGGTTAGCCATGGCTTGAGAAAGCAAAGGTGGGGAGGAGTGTCATCATAATAAAACTAAAATAAAAAGGCACTCCTTCATGGTATGAGATTGTTGGCGAGGCACCCGAGGATTCGGTTAGCCATGGTTTGTGAAAGAAAGGTTGGAAGGAGTGCCACCCAAAAATAAAAATAATTCATGGGAGCCGCTCTTTGAATGTTTGTACGGCAAGGGGGTTAGAGTGCCCACTACCATTCGTTGACAACAACAAACACCTCTCAAAATTTTACTTTTATGCTCTCTTTATGTTTTCAAAACCAAAGCTCTAGCACAAATATAGCAATCAATGCTTCCCTCTGCGAAGGGCCATTCTTTTACCTTTTATGTTGAGTCGAGTTCACCTATCTCTCTCCACCTCAAGAAGCAAACACTTGTGTGAACTGTGCATTGATTCCTACATACTTACATATTGCACTTGTTATATTGCTTTGCATTGACAAACTATCATTGAGATATACATGTTACAAGTTGAAAGCAACTGCTGAAACTTAATCTTCCATTGTGTTGCTTCAATGCCTTTACTATGAATTTATTGCTTTATGAGTTAACTCTTATGCAAGACTTATTGATGCTTGTCTTGAAAGTACTATCCATGAAAAGTCTTTGCTTTATGATTCATTTGTTTACTCATGTCATTACCATTGTTTTGATCGCTGCATTCATTACATATGCTTACAATAGTATGATCAAGGTTATGATGGCATGTCACTCCAGAAATTATCTTTGTTATCGTTTACCTGCTCGGGACGAGCAGAAACTAAGCTTGGGGATGCTGATACGTCTCCGACGTATCGATAATTTCTTATGTTCCATGCCACATTATTTATGATATCTACATGTTTTATACACACTTTACATCGTTTTGATGCATTTTCTGGAACTAACCTACTAACGAGAT
This sequence comes from Lolium rigidum, assembly GCF_022539505.1. NCBI lineage: Eukaryota > Viridiplantae > Streptophyta > Magnoliopsida > Poales > Poaceae > Lolium > Lolium rigidum. The sequence continues at coordinate 135,153,454 of NC_061509.1, read as the reverse complement.
GCCGAAGTGCCAGTTGCTGTTTTCTGCTGTTTTTGGTTTCAGAAATCCTAGTAAGGAAATATTCTCGGAATTGGACGAAATCAACGCCCAGGGTCCTATTTTTCCACGAAGCTTCCAGAAGTCCGAAGGGGAAACGAAGTGGGGCCACGAGGTGGGGACACAGTAGGGCGGCGCGGCCCAAGCCCTAGCCGCACCGGCCTAGTGTGTGGTCCCACCAGGCCCCCTCCGAGGCTGCCCTTCCGCCTACTTAAGGTCTCCGTCGCGAAAACCCTACCACGTTCGACGAAACCAGAGAAAACCTTCCAGAGCCGCCGCCATCGCGAAGCCAAGATTTGGGGGACAGGAGTCTCGTTCCGGCACGCCGCCGGGACGGGGAAGTGCCCCCGGAAGGCTCCTCCATCAACACCACCGCCATCTTCATCAACGCTGCTGTCTCCCATGAGGAAGGAGTAGTTCTCCATCGAGGCTAAGGGCTGTACCGGTAGCTATGTGGTTAAATCTCTCTCCTATGTACTTCAATACAATAATCTCATGAGCTGCCTTACATGATTGAGATTCATATGATGATGCTTGTAATCTAGATGTCATTATGCTAGTCAAGTGGGTTTTACTTATGTGATCTCCGGAGACTCCTTGTCCCACGTGTGTAAAGGTGACGAGTGTGTGCACCGTGTGGGTCTCTTAGGCTATATTTCACAAAATACTTATTCACTGTTATGAATGGCATAGTGAAGTGCTTATTTATATCCCTTTATGATTGCAATGTGTTTTGTATCACAATTTATCCGTGTGCTACTCTAGTGATGTTATTAAAGTAGTTTATTCCTCCCGCACGGTGTAATGGTGACAGAGTGTGTGCATCGTGTAGTACTTGGCGTAGGCTATGATTGTGATCTCTTGTAGATTATGAAGTTAACTATTGCTATGATGGTATTGATGTGATCTATGCCTCCTTTCGTAGTGTGAAGGTGACGAGTGTGCATGCTATGTTAGTACTTGGTTTGGTTATGTTGATCTTTCATGCACTCTAAGGTTATTTAAACATGAACATCGAATATTGTGGAGCTTGTTAACTCCAGCATTGAGGGTTCGTGTAATCCTACTACAGTTAGTGGTGTTCATCATCCAACAAGAGAGTGTAGAGTGTAGCATTTATCTATTTATTACGTTATGTGATCAATGTTGAGAGTGTCCACTAGTGAAAGTATGATCCCTAGGCCTTGTTCCTAAATATCGCTATCGCTGCTTGTTTATTGTTTTATCTGCATCTCTCATGTCCGCAATATTACCACCATCAACCACACGCCGATCCTGGGCAAAGCACTTTTACGGTGCCGTTGCTATCGCTTATATTTATTCATACCACCTGTATTTCACTATCTCTTCGCCGAACTAGTGCACCTATTAGGTGTGTTGGGGACACAAGAGACTTCTTGCTTTGTGGTTGCAGGGTTGCATGAGAGGGATATCTTTGACCTCTTCCTCCCTGAGTTCGATAAACCTTGGGTGATCCACTTAAGGGAAACTTGCTGCTGTTCTACAAACCTCTGCTCTTGGAGGCCCAACACTGTCTACAAGAATAGAAGCACCCGTAGACATCAAGCCCCACCTTTCTAGTTTACGGAGAGTTGGAAAGGGGGTTGCTTCACTTGTGGTATGATCATGAGAAGAGAGCTCCTACACGCGTGCTCCTCCTTGATGCGCGTAGATGACACGTCCGTTGGGAACCCCAAGAGGAAGGTGTGATGCGCACAGCAGCAAGTTTTCCCTCAGTAAGAAACCAAGGTTATCGAACCAGTAGGAGCCAAGAAGCACGTTGAAGGTTGTTGGTGGCGGAGTGTAGTGCGGCGCAACACCGGGGATTCCGGCGCCAACGTGGAACCTGCACAACACAATCACGAAGTTTGCCCCAACGTAACGGTGAGGTTGTCAATCTCACCGGCTTGCTGTAGACAAAGGATTAGATGTATAGTGTGGATGATGATGGTTGTTTGCAAAGAACAAGTAAAGAACAATTGCGATAGATTGTATTTCGGATGTAAAGAATAGGACCGGGGTCCACGGTTCACTAGCGGTGTCTCTCCCATAAGATAGCGAGATGTTGGGTGAACAAATTACAGTTGGGCAATTGACAAATAAAGAAGGCATAACAATGCACATACATATATCATGATGAGTACTATGAGATTTAATCAGGGCATTACGACAAAGTACATAGACGGCTATCCAACATGCATCTATGCCTAAAAAGTCCACTTTCAGGTTATCATCCGAACCCCTTCCAGTATTAAGTTGTAAACAACAGGCAATTGCATTAAGTATGGTGCGTAATGTAATCAACACAAATATCCTTAGACAAAGCATCGATGTTTTATCCCTAGTGGCAACAGCACATCTACAACCTTAGAACTTTCTCTCACTGTCCCAGATTTAATGGAGGCATGAACCCACTATCGAGCATAAATACCCCCTCTTGGAGTCACAAGTATCAACTTGGCCAGAGCCTCTACTAGCAACGGAGAGCATGCAAGAACATAAATAACATATATGATAGACTGATAATCAACTTGACATAGTATTCAATATTCATCGGATCCCAACAAACACAACATGAAGGATTACGAGATAGATGATCTTGATCATGATAGGCAGCTCACAAGATCTAACATGATAGCACAATGAGGAGAAGACAACCATCTAGCTACTGCTATGGACCCATAGTCCAGGGGTGGACTACTCACACATCGATCCGGAGGCGATCATGGAGATGAAGAGACCTCCGGGAGATGATTCCCCTCTCCGGCAGGGTGCCGGAGGCGATCTCCTGAATCCCCCGAGATGGGATTGGCGGCGGCGGCGTCTGCGGAAGGTTTTCCGTATCGTGGCTCTCGGTGCGGGGGTTTCGCGACGAAGGCTTTAAGTAGGCGGAAGGGCGGAGTCGGAGGCCTGACAGGGGGGCCACACAGTAGGGCGGCGCGGGCCCCCCCTTGGCCGCGCCGCCTTATTGTGTCGGCGCCCTGTGGCCCCACTTCGTCTCTCCCTCGGACTTCTGGAAGCTTCGTGGAAAAATAGGCCCACGGGCGTTGATTTCGTCCAATTCGAGAATATTTCCTTACTAGGATTTCTGAAACCAAAAACAGCGAGAAAACAGACAGCGGCTCTTCGGCATCTCGTCAATAGGTTAGTGCCAGAAAATGCATAAATATGACATATAATGTGTATAAAACATGTGAGTATCATCATAAAAGTAGCATGGAACATAAGAAATTATAGATACGTTTGGGACGTATCACTCCTCCTCTGCCGCCCGCCTCGCCACGCCACGACATTACGTGTTGATGACGTTGGGACTCCAAGTGCAGAGTGTTTTGTCAGCAGAGTAATTTCCCCACAAGGGTGGCTCGGGGGTTTATATCAAACTCTCGGGGAACTGAGCAAAGAGTATCCTCTTCTCTCTTCTTTAGCAATCCTACAAAGTAAAATAAAGCCTTGTGTCCCCAACTTCACCGTGTGCTTGTCAAGCACAAGGTTTCGTGTAAGTAAATAAAACACATGTAAAAATAAAGCAAGTAAAACTAGATAAATTATAGTAACTAAGTAAAAACTGTAAAAGGGTTGATAGTTTTTGATGTTTTGGATGCAAATAAGAAAATTAAATATATTTGTATTTTCGGATTAAAATAGCGCAGCAAATAGAAAAAAAAAAGATAAAAGCAATGTAAAGGTGTTTCTTATGATAAAAAGTGGACCGGGGTTCATGGGTTTACTTGACTATTCTCTTTTTTAAGTTGTAGTGGACATATAGTAATTCATCAATGAGATATGTGGATGCAAAAATAATAATATGAGTAATATACCAATTCATATGGGCATCATGTCCTAACATAGAGATGATGCAACACATCTCTCTTATACCCCACAAGAAAGGGAAAACTACATGCAATCTCGTATTCAGAATTAACATAGTATAACCATAAGTACTTTGACATGATGTTTGAATATCAAATATGACCAAACAAGTTCATCACTTGTGTCACGTGACAAACATAGCACATGCATTCACTTTATCCCTAGTGAGGTAGCAAAAGAAAAGGCAAAACAATAATATATCATGAATTTGTTATCACTATTCAATCACTAAAACCATGGTACTCCATCTAATACACACATCACCCCACACACGCTCTTGCATAGATGTTGGATCAGAACAAATACTTAAGAACAGGGTACATAATATGCATCTATCAATACATCTTACACATAATATGATCAGATCTCATAGCACAATATCATAGAATAAGGATCCACCACATAGGTATTACAAATATGGCCATAATCATGTGAGGCAGCTCATATGGCACTAAGAACTATGAAGAACATGAGAGAAATAGATCAAGATACTACCACAAGCCTATAATCTAGAGGTGGACTAATCTCCCTTGATCATGGTGACGATGATGAAGACGTTGGAGAAGGTGGAGATCACTTCGGCGGTGATCTCGGCGGAATTTCCCCCTCCAATCTTCTCTGTTGCAGCCTCTGTTTTCGTGTTTCTGTCTCTCTGTGGCGCTCTCCTCCCGAGAACTCTTAGGGGCCATATATATAGTGTTTTTTAGGTCAAAATACGTCGGTGGGCGAAAGATCACACGATTTGGACGATCGACGACCGAAAGAGGGGAGGTGGTGCGCCCTATATGTTTGAGCGCGTCACCTCGCCTCAGGCCCATCCGGGTGTGCTTCCATGTCCCAGGGTGCTTCTTCCGATGAAAAAATGATGCTCCAAAAATCCCAGGTCAATTTGACTTCGTATAAGTCTGTAAAGTAAAAAATACATAAAATAGGGTTTTCCTGTTCTGCAGAGTTATAAACCAAATAAAAGGAATCATTGGTAAATCCCCATAAATCAATGTAAAACATGGCATTATCATCATATATGTTGCAAATATGTGGGAATTCAATATGATAAAGGACAAAGTTCATGTATGTATTTTACATGCATCACCTGCGTGTTGCGGTTTGCGGGAATGCCTCGAGCCGAGACTTCTCTCCTTTTTGCCACTCATGAATGGAATTCGAACAGTTGCAGAAGCTAAAACATTTTTGGTGTAGGTCTTCTGTACTTTCGTTTCCTCTTCCAATGCAGCCTGTTCACCTCCTCATGTGTGCCTATAAAATAGAGGTTGCCCCTCTTAAGAAATACACACACGAAAACGCACACACCACATCCTCCTGGTTCCAAAAGCTTTGCGCCGATCAAGATCTTCCCCATCCCGTCTTGCGGAGTGCACCGCGAGTTGGGACAGTAGGCATCCGAAACCCCGCCTCTTTTGATCATGTACGGGAGATCGTCGATAAGGTTTTTAGGAGCGCCCTGCGCGACTACTTGTTTCATATTCATCACGGACTCGGATGAGTTCTTCCCGAACGAGGACTTCTCCCCGGACATCGGCATCCTCTACGACGACATTGGTGATAAAACCGACAATGCAAACAGGTCTTGTTCCACTGTCCGTATGTTCTTCTCATTGTCCTAGTTGATATCATGATGCCTTTTCTAGTTCTAGTATCTTGTCTAGAATTGGCTTTCTCATACTCTCTGTTAGATGGCATGCCTAGTTTGTTTCCTTTAATTCTAGCCATGTCTTATCTACTGTTTTTCTTGGTTAATTTATGCGAATTTTTTTGCTAATATTTCCAATAGTTTACCTTTGTCGTAGCTGAGGAGGGAGTACAAGCCGGGCCGATGGAGTGAGGATGATCCGCGTCTTAGCCACTTGCCGCCGCCCAAGACTGTTGCCGGAGTAGGAGAAATCGCTGGGGCACGCAGATCTACGTCCAAACCGCTTGCCGCCGCCCAAGTCCGTTGCCGGATTTGGACAAGTCACCACGGAACGTAGATCCGCGTCTCAGCCACCTACCGCCACTAGAGGTGTCGAAGGAGGGAAAATAAGATTTTTTGGTGAGGATTCCAAGCATAGAGGTAAGGTGAGGGTATGCATGGCAGGAAACATGGCAGGGACTGTCGCGTTTCCCACCTACTCGGTCGTAGTTGCCGCACGCTCGCGTGTGCCTGTTTTTGCATTGCCTTGGCATCGCTCGACAAAAACTGTCGATTTGAGCGTTGTTGAAAGGACACATATATCGCCTAGAGGGGGATCGTGTTTGGTGCTAAGATGGGTGAGATATTGTAAGGATGGCTTCAAGAAGATTCCTCACATTTGAGGATTTTGTGTGTGGAGGATTTCACATGTCTTGCAATGAGCAGGAATTGATTTCCTCAGAAAAGAAAAAAGAATCCATATTTCACAATGAGCACATGGAACAGGCAGAAGGATCAAATACTAAGCAAATAATATTCTAGGTGTAATTTACATGTTTTAAAGTGGTTGCACATATCTTAAAGTAAAAAATAGACCCATGTCTAGGTATCTGAAATCCACCTGTAACAACGCACAGGTATATATGTTACTCTCTCCGTACCTTTCTATAGTGCCTATAGATTTTTGGCATTTATTTCACAATATAAGGTTGTAGCTTGGCTTTTTTTCAATTACCCCTCCACCGTCAACTTCCCCACGACATGCATGAAAAAAATCCATACAAAATAGGAAACAATTAATTAAGATTCCTAATGCATGGCCCCAAGGGTTGCTTAGATTTAGAAAGCAATATTTTTTTTACTTAATTAAACCTGGTTACACATATATGGAGAGTCAACCAGACAGATTTGTGGGATTTGTTATGGTAAGTTAGGAAGTTATCGATTTCCCTAATTTTAGTCTGATCTCAAATCGTTCAGCCAAGGAGTCTTGTGTAAAAATACTCTTGCGCTAATTTCCGTTCCAAAAATCTATAGGCACTATAGAAAGGAACGGAAGGAGTAGTAATTAGGTATAAATAGATGCAAAAGCACATGGTGATTATCATACAGGTCCATTCACGAGCAGCGGTAGCCAGGCAAATACTACCTCCGGCCACATTTAATCAACGCAGGACAGTGCGTATGTATGTGTGTAGTTTTGCCTTCCCTCCGCGTCGATCTTTTCAGACCGAAGGGAGTACTGATTAGAAAGAGAAAAATGGATGCAAGAGCCAATGAGGATATACACAAATTAAGCACACTGAACAAGTCAAAGAAAACTGGGAGCAAGATTTTGTTCTCTCTGTATAGCAAGATTTGTTGACAAAGACCACAAAGAACTATTTCAACAGATGTGATAGAATTACCAACTTAACTAATCTCTCCGGTCCATATTGGTTGTCGCTGATTTTGATGTATCTAAATAGATTTTGCAATCAAATACATCCGAATCTGCGACAACTAATATGGAACAGAAGGAGTACTAGAAATTTGTGCTCAACAAATTTGGAACAGAAAATTGTGAGACAAGGTTACTTATCCATCTTCATAAATTTGAAGTACTACTGTGTTGTGCACGCTCTATATTCATACAGTTCCTCTGCACATTGAGAAGGGAAACCTTTAACACCACTATATGCTGCTAACTAGAAAGAGTTCTTAAATCATGCAAAGTCCCATGAAAATCCTGCCTTCCAAAGAAGCACCAAAACAATCCGCTTGTAAACAACACAGCCAGTTTGGAACGGTATTTTTTTTTCTGTTCCCGCAAGAGGAATGACCTGATATGTGTCAAAATCCCATGAAGAGCTCCCAAAACACTCCTGCTGTATCTTTAGGAGTAAAGGTCCAGACCAATATAATGTTCAATCAGATTCAATATGTTTGTTGTCTTTGCAAGCCAATGTTTTTGGTACATGTTAAATGTGGAGATAAAGTTAGTTAATGACTTGGGAGTAGGCATCATTCCTCCAGACAAAGCTGATCAGGTGGTGGTGGTGGTGGTGGAGGTGTTGGTGTTGGTGTACTCCTCACGTTGCTATCTGTGTTGCTGGTGTTAGTCTTGTGCAGTAGAAAAGTTCCAGCAACAATGGTCACGAACCCACAAAGTTGAGTTGCTATCTGAGTTGCATTCTGCGAGACCCAGTCCTGGAATGGGAATAACCATGACCAAACGTCAGATGAAAACTATTGTGCATACTAGACAGATGTTCAATTTTATAATGTCCAGATATTGCTTATGTCACGCAACTCTTCAAGGAAAGAAGCAATCACTTCAGTTTATAAGATAACTCCTATAAGAAATGTAAAACTTTTTCACTATTTGAGTGCTGTTGGACATGGGATAGCACACTATGGTCGGTGTACATGTGCAAGGCAGCGACTTGATTACAATAAACAAAACAGATAGATAACAATACCTAGCTAGAAAAGATACTTTTGGTTAGTAGTTCAAGGATAGTGAGATAAGCCTAGTTACTAATCAAAGACACAGTTGTGCGATATGCACAATTAACTATCATGCAACATTTGGAATTAAGCACTGAAAACAGATATAAGCCTCAGAACTCAGAGCCTTGCTACCATGACAGGATTAGGCCTTGCAGCAGGTACACGAGTGACAGTGCCCTATCCTAGATCTTTGGACCTTATTCTACCCAAATTACCTCGATATGCACCAAGACTTCTACCTTAAATCTTATACGGAGTATATTGCAGACATAATTTCTTCTGCAACATGGAACACATTTTAAACTTGTTTTGCAGAATTCATACAAGAGAAAAAAGAGATTAAAAAAAGGTAGACCAGGCTTCCTATATCCTTGGCAGGCAAACTTTTGTAATGTATCACTTCTTATAGATGGTTTCATCTAATAATTGATACTATGTCAATTCATCGTTACTATGCACTGCAATTCTTCTCTGGGAGATAAGTAAACTATGATCAATATTATGCAAACATATTTCGGAATTAACAGATAGGTATATCACCTTGTACATAATCATGTTAGCGAGAATAGTAAGACTGGTGAACATCACATAGTATACCGGAGAGACCACAGCCGTATTGAAAGAGTCCAGAGCCTACATCAGTTAAACAAGAGGTGAAAATAGACTATTAGAACATATCTCAGATTCATCTCTGTAGCCTTTAAGGACCTTAAGTTCGTGTAGTTATCGGTAAAAAAAACTCAACATTTGGATGAATAATTCATAATTTTACCTGTTATATTTCCTTCAGAACAATAATTTGTGCTAATTATAGTTGGATAAATAATTAGGCAGGATCTAGAGAAGGATAGATTTATTACCAGGTGTCTTACAAGTGTACTTACATTTGGAAAACTAAAATAAACCAATCATCCGCAAGTCTTCCATTTAAGAACAAAAACATGGTCACTGAGATATGCTAAACTGAACCCTGCTTTGGTCAGATTATCAGCTAAACACGTCAGACATATGCTTGCGAAATCAAGGCTTAGATCATGTCAGATGCTTCAAGGTGATTATGTGCTTATTCATCTGAGGCTAGACCTTGTCAGAAGTTTTAGATTGATTTTGTGATCAGCCAGTTGCAGTTTTTCTCATAAGAGTTGCCATGAAGTGGGATAAGTTTTGATCAGGAATAAACAAAATTGATGTAGAATAGACCAAGTAGTCTCTCCGGCCAAACATCTATACTGAAGAAACTATGTGAATTCCCACATAACTTTCTTTCACAGGTGCCGACGCCGCTTGGGAGCAAGCTCCACTCAGGTGCCAACATTACTCAGGATCCAGGGAGCCAAGAGTCGCTCAGGGATCATCACCATTGCCTCCAAAGCCAAGCGCCATCTGATGGAAGCCAAGGGGCCCAACCTGAGTGGTTGGTGGGGTGTGAGGTGTGGCCACCATCCTAGCTTTGTAAGTTCTCAATTGACCAGACATTGAACCGGACGAACCTGGTGGGTGGTGTATCTTCCTCCCAAAGTTTCCATACCAACTCCCTCCTCCCTCGTGCTAAGATCTAGATCTAGATCGGTCTCTTACACACTCTCACAACCATCAAGTTCATATATCAGATAGCACTAACCCAGGATTATACCATTGGATTGAATATTGAAGTTATGTAGAGGGTATAGCCAATTTCTCAATGCAAAGTATACAAAATAAAGGCCTTAGACATAATTACTGGTTACCTTGTTTAGATAGTTCAACTGCACCACGCAACAAATAATGACAACAAATATGAAGAACCATGTCTGCACGTAGATGAATTGGTTTGATTCACTAAATGACAGCTTCAAGGCAATGGCAACTGCTTTTACACTGATAACCTGTCCGGACAAAAAATCATGTCAATAAACAATCACTAACTTGACACATTGAATTAGTTAATCCAAAGATACTACACTACTAATGTACCGTGAGGGATCCCATTAGTGAGCAGATTGCAATATAGACAAGCATCTTCCTGTGACCAGCGCGTTTGACAGCCCAGAAAATCAAAAAAAGAACGCCAACCACAGTCACGCATGAATAAACGATGAAACCTGCAGATATTGCCCAAAGATATAACCAAATCAAAGGGAATAGGGTAAAAATAGGTAAAGGTATTGTTACGTTGAAGAGAAGTTTATGAACTTCAAGTTATAAGCAAATCAAAGGGACTACGGCAAAAATACCGTAAAGGTACTGTTGCGTCGGAGAAAAGTTTATGAACTTTAAGTTATCTTTTTATATATTGAATCGTTGTGATCAGCATTCCTTCAGAAGCTCCACGCACAAAACAAATAGGTGTTAGAGTAATCCTTGCTTTGGAGTTAAGCTAGTACCTTCTAGTAGGACTAGCAGGTTCTAGTAATACTGTAGGTGCTAGTATGTTCTAGCGTATTCTAGTAGTAATATGCATATGTAAGTCTTAGGCAATAGCAAACTCTGGTTAGCTCTAGTAATAGAAGGCTGTAGAAGGATAGCAGTAGAAAGCTATAGAAGGCTTTAGAAATCTACATGGTGTACCTAGCTTGTATCCTATAAATAGCACTATGCAATACCATCTGCAGTAGCTTTTGGCAGCATCACAAATAGACTACCTCCTACACACTACCTGTGAGCTAACAAGACTAACAATAGGAACTTAACTGGAATAGTGGAGGAAAATTGAAAACTTTTAAAAAAACTTAGATATTCATACGTTTGAACAACAGTTGACCAATTTTATACTTCTGTAGTTTGGCAACTTTCCATGGGATCCGAACCGATGGTTAGGTCATGAAATAGCGAAGACAAAATGAATGGTTGGGGACCTGGGTTGAAGTCCTCCCGGACACGAATTTAAGATCCTATTTATTCGAAGGAGTCTCCCTTACAGTTTTCTTTCAGAAAAAAAAAGTAACCATGATGCCATATTCCCTGGCTGAGTTGCAAGATGCCATATTTCCTGGCTGGGTCTCCCTATGTACAGGGGCAGGTCCTCAAGTAGCTACCTGGCCGAGTTGCAAGATGCCATATTTCCTCCATTGAATCAATCTCCCTCTCCTTGGGGGCATGCAAAACAATACCAACAGAACCAACAACACACAAGATGCAACCAACAATACCAAACATATGCAATCTCTCTTTCAGGATGAAGTGTGCAAGCACTGCACTGCATAAGCAAAAGATTAAACATGAACATATAGTATGCTAAATAGGTATATTTAAGCAAATAGTATAGCTGCTACCTAAATATAATGCTCAGAGCTCCTAGAGGAGTAACAAGTATGGCAGGGGCAAATGCGTATGCTGCAAAGTTTGCTATCTCCCCCAGAATCACTGCAAGGTAAAGCAAGATGAACATTAGCAGTGTTTCAGCTTCCATTTCATCGTTATGAATGTTGTAGCACATGAAATTTCACTTGTACCGGTGAGGCTGTATTTCTACACTATTAAACTTGAAAATGGAACTAATGAAGGCAAACAGAGAACAATAAATAGTTAAATACCCACAGTGACCTAGTATTCTAAACTAGCAAGACATGGATTAACAGTCGTTTCAATCAATGATTCACAAAAGGATGAAAATTGTACAGACAAACTGATAAGTCGAAACCAAACAGATAAAACCTTTTTATAATAAGGAGGAGAGACTTTGTAAAAAGTTGTTATTCCTGCCAGCCAAACCAACATAACTTGCCTACTGTGTTCTCCATAAGAGCAGTATAGAAATCATGATGGTTGAGCAAGTTTTACTGGTAACTTCATGTGAGAAATAGCTACTCCTGAATCTACCATTACTTGAACTGAAGCTGTATAACAGTTTCATTAAAAAAAAGGTGTATAACCCTAATAATATGGAGTTGTCCAAGGGCTCCTTTATCGGAGTGGGGTTATACAACTTTGATTCTACTTACCCTATTTCTACGATAAAATCATGATACTTTGATTAAACCAGCATGCAGAAAGCTCATTCTTCCAAATATTTATAATTAAGTTAAACAAACAATTACAAAAAAAATAACCAGTACTACCTCGTTCCAATGAATAAGGCTTATATTATCTTTAAAAGTCAAACCATGTAAAGTTTGACCAAGTTTTTACAAAAAAATCATTAACATGCAATATACAAAAGCAATACTGTTAGATACATCATGAGATATCACATTTGTTGATAGATTTTTCTAAAAGTTTGGTCAAACTTTAGTTGGTTTGTCTTTTCAGAAAAAATATAAGCCTTATTCATTCGAACCTAGTGAGTATTCAAACTTTGATTTACGGAAGTTGTCTGACCAACTTAGTTATAAACAACCAGCTAAAAAGCATGTACGCTACAAAATCTAAACAAGCAACTCAGAGAATCCTAGCTTTTTGCGTGTCTCCCCACACGTCCAAGCTTAGTAAGCTTACGCTTGCCAGTTGCTCGAAAAAACTCTACACAAGAACACGCAAAATGCTAGTGGGCTACAGTTCACAGTATAGCTAACTTGAATTATTGACAATGTTAAATATCTCAATTGCGCTATCACAGTCCATACTTACTAGTGATCATTCCCAGCCACCATAATGGCTCATACAAGTATGAATGACCTCCAGAACCTACAGTACATCAGCGTAAGAAATCAAAATTATCAAGTTGTCATAGTGTATATAAATGGCAATATACAAACGTACATATATTCAACAGATCATTATTATTCCATAAAGCTCAAAAGCTGAAAAGCATTTAAAAATTCACTTGCTATGCAACTAAGGGTTACTTTGGATAAGTAGTTGTCAGCAGAGGTACAACCTGCTCTTACCCCAGAATCCCCAGCCTTCTTCAGCCCAATTTTCTTGATTACAAAGCTTGAACCAATGAATGCACTGGATGACATAGCTAAAGTCAAGCCTCTCACGTTGTCTAGAGAGGCCACCATATTTGGTGGGATGTTTCCTTACGAACTAAAATAACCCAAGGACAAATCCTGCAATCCAAACAATAATAAGATAGGTAAGACAAAAGGAAATGAAGAGAAATTGCATATAATGAACCTGCATAAAAGTTTTCAGTGTTCCTTGCTCAATAGAAACTTAACCTCAGGATGCTTTTGCTTGAACTACCAAGAACCAACCCTTGCACTAAGAGAGAAGATGAAAGCAACTGAGAATTGGTTGATTCCAAACAATGCTACGTTTGATTTGCAGATAACATAATGAAGGAACAAACCTTTGAATTGCTTTAGTTCCACAGTCACAATGGGAGTCTATAAGAAGAAACTGGTGCAGAATCACGATTTCGTTCGGGAGAGGCACTTCTCTTTATTTCGTGCTAAAACTAATATGGAAAGGACAGAACACTTCAGATGCTGCAGCTCAAACCTGTGTAAGCGAAAGAAAGATTGAAAGAAGCACTCGCATAAAGAGACCTATTATAATAATTAGTAAGTAACCACGAAAACAACACAAGACTATTGACTTATGACTCTACATATCCAAAATGTGAACTAAAGAAAATAAATGAGACAACACCTGATTTGTCTTCTGGGAAGACCATGTAAGATAACTATCATGAAGCTTGAAGCCAATGAGGAAAATCCTCAAATATACGAAAAGACGCATGACAAAGACAAACAAGATTGTAACAAGATGCAGATTATTCACGTTTTCAGGAGAATATAACAAATAAGATAAAAAAACAGAAATCATGAAAAATCTTCTTTCATTGATGGAAAGCAATAGAGCTACATTTGAATCTCACTATACATAAATGAAGTGAAGATTACAAGGCATAATAGAGGAAGAGGGCCACCACAACAAAACACTCTAAGTTAGATATGCCTTAATACATGCTTTAGCTTTACTGCGACACAAACAGTACCATCAGACTTTGGGAAACAAAAAACATGTACCATGCCACTTTATGCAACAAAAAATGCCGTCCTACTCTATACAACATGTTCCATAAGAGATGTAATTGATCAGAACGAATAACTTTTATGGTGAAACAAATGTGCCAAGACTATCAGACAGCGTGTCTTGCTCTCGTCCTTCCCTCTTTGCTCCTCTAAACACCTGCCCCCAAGCTCTCACGTGTTTTGCTTTAGTGTTTTCTTATGTGTACTTTCCATGTTAGATTCAGTTCATCCATCTTTGGCAAAAACAAAGCTTGCTACAGCTAATTCCTAAAAAAGAGATTCAAACATTGCTCTAAGGACGCGACTACAATGGTGATGACTCAGCTGTCTGTAAGGGGTAGTTATAGGTGATTTTGGTGATGTGGAGGAAAGAGAATGAGGAGAGAGAGGGAGGCTGTCTGTAAAGTTACAGACAGTCTGTAGGCTTCTTACAGACGGCTTACAGACAACATTTTTGTTGTTGTATGAAGGGTGTCTATAACTTATACTCACACATGGTTATGGCTAAAAATAGATAGCTTACAGACAGACCACTGTAGACACTGTCTATACTACTGTCTATATATGATATGGAGTGCTATTACAGACACCATCTGTCTAGACCATTGTACATGCCCTAGGCTTACCGTGTGGTCAGTTCAGACTTCAGACCAGCAAACATGCCTATTTTTGGAAACATAACCGAATCCGAATTTTACCAAAAATGGCATGGCGTCCAAAACGCATGCGCGACGCGGGCCGCACTGCCTGGGGGACCAGCAGCAAAAGCAACAGGAACGTGCCCCTGAGGCCAGCAGCAAAAAAACACAAGCAGTCTCATCTGACTTCCTCCACACAAATCCACCGCCACCAAAATCAATAGAAACTACTATCGCCATGATAGAAATAGAGGGTACACAGACGATACACTAGTTAACATCAAAAGGATCAAGGGCATCACCCATATTTGCAGAGATACAAGTTACTTCCAATCTGTTTTTCCCCAACCAAAAACAGATACATACTGATCTAGAAAAACATAGAAATGGCATACTTCTGTTCAAACAGAGTGGCTTCAAATATACATTCTCTACTACTAACGACTATGTTTAAACCAAGATTTATGTGTGTGTATGAGATCCTAGATGATACAATAATCGTAATCCAACTTTTTTGTTCTCATGTTTACATGCTTTATCTCTGCTATGGGCGACACCTCAATATTACCTCAATCTCTCTCTCTCTCTTTTTTAACAGCGAAGCAATTACCAGGAATGCTGAGTTGCCGACTATGTCAATAAATAACTAATAGTGATGGATCATCTACTAGGAAAAGACTACTAGTTACACTTGCTCCACCCTCTAACATGAACCTTGCCCGTAGGCACAAACTACTTTGCCTGTATGAGATCTGAGAAATTTACTACTGTAGCACACCAATTACCATCCCCCGCAGATCTAGCTAGGCAGAAGGCCGGCGTACTTTGGCCGGCCACCGGTGACGATCGATCAGATGCAGGTCTGAAACAATCCCAAGTTACTTTGCATTATAGTACTACTACTAGTAGTGTACCTCGGCTTGGAGCTTCTTGTTGTGGTAGAGGAGGTCGTCGGTCGGCCTTGATGGTGTCGAACTGGCGCTTCAGCACGTCGTGGTCCTGCTTTGTCTTCCACCTCCCGCGGTTGTTCTGGAACCAGATGACCACCTGCCGGGGCTGCAGCCCCAGCGCGCGATAGCTGTGCCTTGCGCGGGCTCCAGCTTGTTCTTCAGCTCGAGGTTCTTCTCCAGCGTCCGCACCTGCTCCACGTTCAGCCGCTGCTTCTTCTCGCCGCCCAGCTGCGAGCCGTCGTCTCGTCCTCGCTCGCAGATCTCCACTCCGTCTGTCGCCGGCCGGCAGGGATCAGCAAAGACACCGGCAGCGGGGGAGGAATCGAAGGAGTCCCGCGGATAGAGGAAAGGGGATTTCGGGGCGGAATGGGGGGTCGGGGTACACCTGGTTGCTGGTTGGCACAACGAGTCGTGGGTCCGACGACTCGGACAGGAAAATATCTAGTACAATATACTACCTCCATTAGCTAAATATTTTTTAGAAAGTCAAACTATGTCAAATTTGATCAAGTCTTTATCAAAATTTATTAACATGTAAAGTACAAAATTAATATGATTAGATAGATAATGAAATATATTTTCATATGGTATATACAAAATATCATACTCCCTCCGGTCCTAAATATAAGCCATATAGTTTTCTGCACGGAAATTAAGAAACACACATTTAGAAAAAATTACACCATGTTTGGCTGAGATTAACCCTAGGCAATCAACGTGAGCTAATAGAGAACTTTGCATAATCTAAGAAAACATAATCAAATCACTAAAAATATTTGCCATACAAGTGGTGCAAGGTAGTAAACCTTATATTCTAGAATTTTTCTCAAAACAATATATGGCTTATATTTAGGAATGGAGGGAGTACTTGTTAACAGATTCTTCTAAAAACAAATTTGTGGATGTTCATAGGATGTGTGTTTACATGCTCTAGAATTTTTAGACCCAAACATAAATAAAATTATATAAGGAGAAACAAAAAAAATACAAATGCTATGTGAATAGCGGCATTTTGTGTTATTGTCTTTACGTGACACTATTTATGCTGGATTTCTCTTTTTTGTTCTCTAAGGATATTTCAAATTTGGCTATGAAAGTTACTGGGTATAAACAAACATCTTGTCAACGCCCAAAATTTTGTTTTCGACTTTTTTGACACTTACAATTCAAATTTTGAAGAGTGGTATCATGGTATTAAATAAGTTGTGGTATCACTATTCACTAGATATGTCCTCCGACTCGGACCTCCCACTCCGAGTAAATTAGGCAAAACTACCACAATTCAGGCTAGGTCAACAAGTTAGTACCGATTTTCATAATTGTTTTAAAAAACTAGCAATTCTCAGACATGGCCTTACGAATCGCCTCTAACAATTGTTTAACACGTCTCTGATTACAAATCTGACATATGGGCTCCTTTATAAGCGCTGATTTGGCAGCACATATGGAGTAGAAGCTGAGGTGGATGTAGGGCCCACATGTCAACCTCCCATATTCTTATCCCCGATGATGTGTCTAGCTTTTGACGGAGGGCATGTGGAGGTTTGGCTCCGGTGGATCTCGCTAGATTTGTTATGTGTTCCTTCTGATCTACACTTTCTTCATCGGCGATGCTTGTTGATCCTGTGCGTGGTTCTTTGAGGTCTTAGGGCATCTCGAGCGGCCAGTGCATTTCAAACACAAAAATTGTCCTTTTTTCTGCGTTTGGGTCGGACCACGGACACTAAAATGTTCATCTTTGAACATTTGTTTGCTTGGGTAAGGGCATGCCCCAACAGCCCGACGATTTTTTTTCCATAATATTTTTATTAATACAAATAATTTACATAGTACCAAAAATACTTTAAAAATAAACCATATATAGGGTTCGCGCCATAGACGGCTACTCCTTGTCGTCGGTATCGACGAGGTCGACAAAGATCGGCGGCGCCCAAGGCCACAACCAGTACAGAGCTAGTTGTGGCGCTAGCGGGATTAGTGCGAGAGAAGGTTGTGGCGGTGGCGTAGGCGCATTAGGAGGTGGCGACGCGCGCACCTGGCTGCGCCCACGGGTGACCGGAGGGGTCACCGGCCTTCCCTAAGCCAACACGAAGTCCCGCAGCTAGCCGACGAGGCCGTGCCATTGGGCGAGCTCATCTAGATGGCTCTGGGCGATGGCCAGCTCGATCGCCTCTTCCTCGGTGAGGTCCAGTTGCTGGACCTTCGGGATCACACCGACGAGTTGAGCATGCGCCCAGCCGTTGTCGAAGAGGTCATCGTTGTGGTCGCCGCCTTTGTCCTCCTCCTTGTCATCCACGACGACTCGCATCTCCTGGTTGAAGAAGCCCACGTCGCCGAGGCAGCCCGCTCTATGTGGTGCGGGTCGAACTCCAATGATCTGAAGGTGTGCCAATTGAAGGAGTCGATGTCGAAAGCCGGATCCTCATGCAGATCCGGCGGGAGGATGAAGCGGCAACGGTGGATCTCGTCGCGCCGCTCGCGGTCCTCGCGTGGCAGCAGAGGCACTGACACCCGGCGTGAGTTGAGGAGCCAACCCGCCGGTAGGTTGACATACGGCTAGGGCACCATGCGATCTCACCGAGACGCAGCGGCGGTCTCGCTCCTTCTACTTATGGTGCGAGAGGAGCTAGCCTCTTGGCCGTGCTTGGTCTTGCACGAAAGGTCCATCCCCTTGCCGATATGATTGGAGGAAGTTGATGCGGTAGATTGCAATGGTAATGGAGAGGTGGACGCGTCATGCTACCCTTAAAAGGGTGCGCGCACTGCCTTTGTCTCAACTTCAACAAGAAAGGGGCGAGAATAGAGGCGCACATTCGGCCTATTCGAGTGTTTTTAGTCGTTGCTAGGTGATCTAAAGACTTTTTTGTATTTTTATTACTTTTAAGTTTTCTTATACTGCTATTGAGGATTACAAATAGATTAGCGGACTTTTCGAAAATAAATTTTGGTTGTATATGGGTGGGAGAGAAAACCATACATGGATTATTCAGATTTTATAGAATCTATTCTTAATATTTTCTCGAGAATGCGAACCACTTTTCTGATGGTCCACCTTATATGCAATTTCAAAGGAAGTCCATATAAATTTTACTCATCCGCCACAAAATCCGTGGCTTGCTACACTTGTTGCCTGTTGGTAAAGCAAAGTTCAACGGCCAGGTAGAATGCGCACACACACCGCTGCTTGCATTGCTGGTATTGCCCTACGCTGTTTCGCATGCCAGCCATGTCTACTTTCGCAAGTGGCTAGCTCCTCTTTCCTCCTACATACATGCATGTTAGGTATATTCATCTCTAACAGAACCCGTAAATCCCACCGGAACTGAACTTTTCCGGCGGATTTACGGATTCGGCCGAAACGCGCGCAGATCAGCGCCCGAATACATGGGCCGGCCCGAATCGAAAGTTCGGGGGTCCGAGAAACCCACCGCACGACCCCTATTAAAAGGGTTCGCGGAGGGGAGTTCGGTTCGCAAACCCTACTCCCCTCCGCCACTCGTCTCCCGCCGCCGCCGCCAGTTCCCCGCTCCGACGAGCGATTCCGGCCGCTTCGCCGCCGCGCCGCCGCTTCGGCCAGCTCCCCTCCATCCGGAATGACGCGTGCTAGACGCGTGGGTAGGGGAGGTGGCCGATCCGACGCCAGAAGGTGCACTCGGCGACCGCCGGGTGCACGGGAGTCGCCGGAGCTCGCCAAGCGTCGGCGCTCCAACGGCGCGTGGAAGAGGGCCGGCCGGAAGTGGCCGGAGATGATGGCGTACCTCCAAGCGCACGCGAAGGAGGCGCCGGAAGGAGAAGTGGAGGCGCCCCCCGCTGCCGCCGCGTGCGGCCCTCCTCTGCCGGCGCTGCCCCCGCACGACGACGACGACGCCGCCGGGACGCCTCTAGCGTGCGGGAGCACCTCCGAGGCGGCGGTCGTCGAAGTGGCGGCGGTCGTCGTCGCCTAGGAAGACCGGCGAGCAAAAACCCTCCGCCGGCTACATTAGCTCCCCGGTGACAGTATAGTCACTCTGGGGACTAATTCTAGTTTAATTTAACTCCCTAGATCGTAATATCCGTGCAATATGCATGTATTTTGCCTAGTATTGTACAAATTCTAGTTTAATTATGAACGAATTTAGCTTCATTCGATGAAATCGAGTGCGATCGCAAAATTTGGTTTCCCGTGACGTTTGATTTCATTGAGTTCGGTTCACCTTTTCGGTTTCTGCTCTGCGCCATCGCTAAATCCGCAGCCAAATTGTTTTTCGGGAGACTGAACTCATTTTTTTCGGTTCCGATAAATAGGAGCTCTGTTAGAGTTGCTCTTAGCATACAAAATGAGTCCCATATGCACCAGCCTGAATTGTGGTAGGTATATAGGTAGGTTCATAACCTTTTTTTTTAATAACGGCCACGTGCTGATTTAAGCTAGCGCACGCACTGCACCTCCCAAAACCTCTCTCGCTGGCTCGCTCACTCTGTGTCGTGCTCGTCAACTTGCCCAAAATGGCCGGGCGTGTCCGCGCCGCAAATTGCGACAATTGGTGCCATTGAACAGTGATCAGCTCGTGCCGATCATACTGTTTTGTTTCAGCCGGATCGATAATCGATCGGTACCGTTGATCCGCCCCTGACTCGATGTGCCGACATTGATTTAGGATGACACGGCCCTTATCTTTCAGCCCCGTCGCAAGTGGCCATTTTGCGTTGTATGGCTTCACTGGCTTGTGCAGGTATCCTACGTGACAACGATTCTAGTCTACGTTCGTTGAATTTGTTGGTAGCCCTGCTTGCACGTTCTCCTTAATTATCCAAGCTATTTTTTTTTTCAAAGGCAAGCTGAAACTTAATTCTGCCATGTCGACATGTATACGTTTTAATCCTCACTCTCCTTTTTTTTGGGCGCAATGAAGGTTGTTTAGAATCCGAGCAAGTTAAACATTTTGGATTTGACCATCCATATAATTAAAAAGGGTATAAATATGTGAAAGCATCTAAACCAGCAAAAACCTAAAAAAGTACAGTTTGATCAATACATTTTTCGAGAAGGGGGGAAAACCCTGACAAAAATATAGTGGCGCAGAAGAAAATGTCGAATGTTAGGTGTTGACTAAGCGCAAATTGTTTGGGCACCAGCCTCTGTCGATGTCTTACCTTCCTCAAGTTAGCATACAAAATGAGAGCCCCATATGCAATAATTTTGGTGGGTATGCAATATCATAGCAACGAGGAAGATGCAGCTTGCCAATAGCAATCCAATAGCTTTCCAATATTTCCAAAGACGTCAATGCAAAAAATCCTCAATCATCCCAATAAACCATTGAACAACAAGGCTTCACACATGCGCCACAAAATACTAGCCTATGCCTAACATGACCCTTTCAACAATAAACACGACCCTTTGTAACAACAACCAAAATGAGGGCAATGTAAGACAAGTCCATATGCAATAAAACATGTATGAGCTTGCAACACTTCAAAATATACGACTGGAAATAACATCAAAACCTCTTCACCATCAATATTTTGCGGCCATTGGACTTGCCTGAGCTCTGATGTTAAGCTTGTCGAGGTTGAACTTATGGGTAGTAATTTCGAAAACCTTGGTAAGCAAGCCAAGGGTTTAAAATGATCAAATCGCTTTTGTAGATCAAAGTGACTCATGTGCAACCGATTACTCCACAGACCACAACCTTGTCAGAAATTTTGATTTTCTCTTGTCAAAAGACACTTGTTCGGGATGCCTATAAATACCTAACATTATCAGTAAGAAGAACACTCTTGGATTCAGTTGTTGATTGTCAATCTGTGTTTACACTAGTCAAAACAATCCTAAGATGTTGAACTTCTTTTACTTCTTCCCTATCCGACTGCATTGCTTTTGCGAACCCGGCGATTGACGGATTGAGTGTTGCTCACCTATATTAGACTAACAGGCGGATGTTCTGTACATGAAGTTCTTGTTTTTATAAATTGCTAATGTCGGTTCTGTGGAACTAAGAACAGGACAGAGGTGTGTGGGCGTCGAAATTTCCACGATCTCTCCTGCCGAGATGGCCCACGCCCACATGCAGAGGCAAAGTGACATGCATGCGTTTGTGGAGCCACTCGATCAGGGAGACATGAAGAGGCTACATATACTGGACCGACTGATTCCCAAAACCATCAATCACATCACAGCAAGCTTCGCTATCCACTACTACTATCCAGCACTGCGAAGCAGCAGCACCGTCGTAGCGTGAGAACTGAGAAGGCATGGCTCCTGTCGTAGTACTTGTTCTGATCGCGGTGGTAGCCGGCGGTGCGGCGGCGGCGGTGCGTGGCCACCCCGGTGACGGCACTCCGGCGGCGCGGTTCTGGGAGGCAGCCCTCCCCGGCTCACCGATGCCAGAGGCCATTGCCGACCTCGTCCAGAAAGGTACGTGCAGTTCTGAAGAAGACTGACGGACACCATGTTCCATGTACATATCACCATGATTTGTAGTACGAGTTGTTAACGGGGACGCGCCGCAGGCACCGATCATTCGCCGCTCGCGGAGCACCGTTCTGCCGCCATGTTTCTGCCCAACGCGTGCCTTGGATACAAGTACGACATCCAGTGCGGCAAGCCGCCTCCGGCGAGCACAGAGGCCGCACCGGCGGTGGAGGGCATCTTCTTCCGCGAGGCCGCCATGCGCGTGGGCAGCACGATGACGGTCGCCCTTCCGGCGGCCGTGCCGGCTGCGTTCCTCCCGCGAGACGTCGCCGACAGGATCCCCTTCGGCAACCTGACGGACGCCCTCGCCACGTTCAACATTGCGCCGGGCTCCCAGGAGGCGGACCAGCTGAGCGACACCGTGCGCGAGTGCGCCGCGCCGCCGCTCGCCGGCGAGCGGAAGGCGTGCGCCACGTCGCTGGAGGGCGTCGTGCTGAGCGCAACGCGCATGCTGGGCACGCGCCGGGTGGCCGCAGCGGCGTCGGCGCTCCCGAGCACCGGCCTGCCACGCGCCGCGTATGTGGTGCAGGCGACCAGCCCGCTCGGCGGCTCGCGCTTCGTGGCCTGCCACAGCAGGCCTTACCCGTATGCCGTTTACCAGTGCCACATGACGGAGCGGTCGTCCAAGGCGTACGTCGTCTCCATCCGCGGCGGCATGCCTGGGGACACGACGATGGGCATGGCGGCGCTCTGCCATTTCGACACCTCCAATTGGAACCCAGCTCACCCGGCATTCAAGATCCTGCGCACCCACCCCGGAGGCTCGCCCGTGTGCCACTTCCTGCCGTACGCCGACCTGCTGTTCGGCGAGAAGGCGGCTAATGCGTAGCTTCCTACTGCTCCAAGAAGAGATAAATGTTACTAGCAGGGAGGAAAATGTTTGTGATGTCGAATCAACTCCCGTGCATAAAAATACTGCCATTCATAGATCTGCTATTACAGGCAACCGAACGAATTCTCATCCTCTGAACCGTAATGCTGAATTATCATTTGTGCCGCAAACAGTACAAGTTAATATTTTCCATTGCTCCACTACCCTCAAATCAACAGAACAGCGACAATTTGGCAGGATCAGTAACCTCTCATTTGGAACTCCTGTCGCATTTCTCTTAACATAATAACAGAATATAACCTACACCCTACAGTCACGAGTCATGCATCTTCCTCTTCACTCTTCACTTCCTTCTCCGAATTCCCTCCAACCGTGAAACGTCTCTTGTTAGCATTCAGATCGCCCGAAGAGTGCAATTGTCCTCGTTTTCTTACAAGACGGGATGCGGTATCACGGTCAGCTTTTGCCTCACTGTAATCAGGCTGTCGATACGACCCAAAAAAATAATAGGGAAAAGAGGGTAAGTGAGATGACCCATATTCCACATCGAACTTCCTCTTTGCATAGTGAAAAAGAGCACGTACCTTGATTGCTAGTGCCCTGTCAAAAGATTCGATGGCTTTATCTGGCTCTCCAAAATTTAGCTGTGCTCTACCGAGAGTTACCCAAGCCTGCGAATCAATACACCATATATGCTCAGTTGATCACAACGGCGGAAACAGGTCAAATGTAGGCAATGGTGGGTATATACAAGAGGTCAAGCCACATCAACAATATAAGAAATCTGATTTTACACTCCATCTGATGAATTGTTATGCTAACCTCAGGCCATGATGGTTCAACTTCTGTTGCTCCTACAAGTATACCAAACAGAGAGTAACTGTTTCGTTTGAAGTAGTAATATGAGAATCGAACATTTGATCTAATGACGTGAGCATGTATCAAATATACTGCTATGATCAGTGGAACGGCACAAAAGTAAAAAATAGGGATTTCAGAATTACAACTTAAAAAGGAACCTCACAAACTCAGGTATCACATACAGTTACACGTTAGAAGACAAACAATGATTCACTCCTGACAGAAAGAAAAATAACCAGATTGGTTGAGTGAATCCTAGACATTGGATTGTTACAAGTACAAACTAACCTAAAACCAGATTGGTTGAGTAAATCCTAGACATTGGATTGTTACAACTACAAACTAACCTAAAACCAGATTGGTTGAGTGAATCCTAGACATTGGATTGTTACAACTACAAACTAACCTAATTAGAGAAGTGCATATTACTCTAATCTTGTGAAAATGTTAGCACAGCAACAGTAACTCAATAAACCATTCATCAGAAAACACAATGGGAGGAGTGGAGAAAATTACTAGTTGCTGCTGTCAGTGCACGCCATGCATCTCCCAACTCAAGTAAAACCTGAGCTTTCTGTTCGTGAATTATTGCATTATCTGGTATCAAGCTAAGTGAAGCCTCCCACTTACTGAGAGCTTCATGGTACTTTCCTTCCTAAAAAATAACAGAAATATGGCCTCATGAGTGCCTAAGAATAAGAGTAACATCATAGTATTTGTTTCTCTGTGTAACCATAATGATGGCATTATAACAAGAGAGAGAAAAAACATTAGCAACGCCACATCTCTGGTGTGTTGAACTGTTCACAGCACAGCAAACCTTAATGCAATACAAGACGAGCCAGAACACAAATCTGATATTAAAATAGAGTGATACATGTATTTCTTTCTCGCTGCAAGTTGCAGCATCCGCGATTCAAGTTAGGAATTGGGCCAGGTTTTTTCAGGTCAGCCCGAAACCCACCAGGCACAATCAGAATAAAATGGGATGTGTTCCAGAAAAAAAGGGCAAAACAGGTCAGGCTGGTACAGCATGACAGCCCAGACACAGAAAATGGGTCGTGTTGTACTATTTAGAGAAGTTCCAATTCTTAAATATACAACCAGAAGTTTCAATTTTCGGCTCGAAGTTACCTTCTATAAATACTTGTTACTCCTACATCTCTATATTGTGCTTGGCTAAGTACCCTTGAATGAAATTTGATTCTCTTTGCTTCTTTTATTTTGTTTTGCAGGTACCAAAAATGGGCAACATGCATGGGATTGTTAAGCCTCACAATAGAGGTTAATGTTTAGTTTGGGTTAGGTTAAACCTTATGGTCAAGTGTACATATAAACTGTGAGAAACTCTTACCTGCACGTCATGAATCATCCTATAAATAAATTAGCTGAAATTTATAGAGCTTCTTAGACCTCGTAATATTTAGAGATGTGATACCATTGGAAGGTAGGACTGCTACCTCTCTCTCAAAAAAAAAGGTAGGACTGCTACCTAGGGTGCAACAATTTCTAAAACAAGAAGTAGACCATATCCCGTCTATTATTAAAATTAGAAGGCACTAAGGGCCACAATTCACCACATAAATTCAAATTTCATGAAACAGTGTGAACCATCATGGGGTTATGCTGTATTATTTGATCATGGCATCTGTAACAGCATTGAGCACTCTTAAGGAATAACGCATATAACCACAACTACATACCAGCCCTTAAACCAACAGTAATCACATAGTAAAACTTTACAGAGATACCTCAGCTAGCTTGTTCCCTTGGTGTTGTAGTGACTGGGCGGTATCAGGTGGCTTGGTTCCAGGATAGTCAGTTCCTGCTTCTTCGCTTCCTTTCTTTTCATCCTCATCGTTGTCGCCCTCAGCACCAAATGGCAGCCCTGGCTTAGCTGATGCTACCACCGGCTGCCTCTTCATCTTGGCATTCTTATTCCATGCTATCTTCATTGCGTAACTGTTTTACAAGATAGACTATCACATCTCTATAGCAACAACAACATCATCAACAGAAAAAGAGAAAATGGGTTTGATCTGCTAAGCTACATGGAAGTATCCTTCTTGCCTCTTGGTATAGAATAGAAGATACTAGTAACAAAATAAAAACAAAGAGAGAGTAATTTATTCTTTGAGCGTTTGCTGTCCTGCTTATACCTAATTCCAATTCTTGTTCGGTAACCTCAAAATGGGTGTGTACATTGATAATCCTGTGAAAGCAATTCGTCGAACAAGTTATGGGCACTCCAGCGAAGGTAGTTAGCCCCCAGCTAAGACAGCATGCCAGCCCGATCTTATTAGAAGTTAACGCGGGCCATCGTGATAAGCTATGACTTAATCAACCAAGCATGATAGAGGATGAAGTAGTACACGAATCAACTGTCGGGGATGAGCGGAGGCACCCGCAAGAGAAGAGTCCCAGAATGGTACTCCAGTAGGATGAAGAGCGATTAGCTGGGGGTGACTTACAGGCGGATCCAGGGGCATGCACCAACGACGGTTTCTCGGTTCGATCGGTTGGTCGTGGTCGGTCGCTCAGTTTGCAGGATCGAAGCACGAGGCTGGAGGACCGCCGCTCCGGTAGAAACTAGAGAGTTCAGCTTAAACAGGATTTTTCATTTTGACCCTCTTAAATATTGGAATTTGCTTTATCGTGTGGGGCCAGCCCAAGTAGTGGTTTCTGGTTTGGCTGCTAGGCCTAATTCCAAGGCCCGGCTGAATCGCCCGACTATGGAGCGGCTGCGTCCGTCCGGCGGGGTAAGAAATGCTGGCGGCGCCGGCAACGAAAAGGCGGTGGATGGCAGAGTCGCCGGAGCAGCGGTGAAGCTGCGGTACGAAATGCCGGGAGTATTTTGCTCCGGGACCGGGAGGTAGGGTCGCCGGCGACCGAAACGACGATGCCATGTGTGGCTACGAGAAGGGTAATGCCGTACGCGTGCAGGATCGCTAGTCATCGGTCCCTCGCATATTCGTCGGCAAATGTGCCCACAATGTGCCACGCGTCGCACCACCATTCGGCGCCCCAGATTAGACGCCTCCCCCACCCCACGCACCACCGTCCTCCCTCCCTCCTTCCCCAGTTCAGTTCAGCTCCCAATCGTCCAGTCCGTGGACCAGCCATCCATCATCCGCTCCAACCAAATATTCCCGCCACTCCGCGCAGCGCAGTCGCCATGGCGGAGCGCCTCGCCTCCTCGGCCTCCCTCCTCCCGGCATCGCCTTCCCCGTCCACCCGCCGCGCCGCGGCTGCAGCAGCAACCGTCGCCTCCTTCCCCTCCTGCTCCGCGCGCACCGGCGGGCTCCGCCTCCGTCCGTCCCCCTCGCGCTTCTCGCAGGTCGGGTTCTGTTCCTTTTTTTAGTTGGCAGGTCGCTGTGCGGTTGATCGCTGACCTCTGTGCGAATGAACCGCAGAAGGTTGCGGGGCGAGGGCGCGGCGGCGCCGGCGGGGCGCTGCGGGTGGTCCGCTGTATGGCGGCGTCGGATGCCGCGCAGCTCAAGAGCGCGCGGGAGGACATCAAGGAGATCCTCAAGACCACTTACTGCCACCCCATCCTGGTACGTACATTTACTCTTCAAATCAGTTCTACTCTCTAGCTGGCAAATCACTTCCGATCGTGCTCTGAATTGATGCCGCATTCCTACGAACTACTCCATGATACCCGTGCTCAAGGCCTGAAGCAGACCCAAGTTTCAGTATCGGATTTTCATAGCTAGCAGCTCCTTGGTGGCATCCGCATCCGCTCATTTTAGCGTGTACTCCATCGATTTGGAAAAAAGTGAACCACCTTTGTCTAGATACAAATATATCTAGACGCAATTCAGTGTATCATATTTAGACAAAGTTAAACCACTTATTTCCGAGCGGAGTTTGTACTAATATACACATGAAGAGAAATTGTATTGTGCGAGCATTTGGATTTTAGCACATAGAAAGAACAGAGTTGCCAGCAAATTGGATTTTTCTATCGATGCTGGATGACACCTAGGTCATTGCCACGTGGCAACTCGTGAATGCATTCACCACGGAATATTCCGCTCCATATTGCAGTCCATGAAGGATAATAATGTACCAAGTTAACCATGGTAGATGGTATTCCACTTTGAATCAGCCTTTCATATCGCACAGTGCACATGCCAGTATAAGATACTCACAAGGAAACTTGAAGAAACCTCCGGTGGCATTGCAGCTGTGAAGTCGGAGTCATCAGGTCGTGAGTGTGGAATGTGGTTGATGATGCACAATGACGCTCTTCGCGGTGCTCTGGGATGTGCTTTCTCTGCGTATTTGTGCTGCACATCGGCTTTGCTAACATGTTTGTTTTTGTCAGGCGACCGCTTAGACCTAGTTTAGCTTGGTTGCTTGCCTTATTGTCAGGGTTTTTACCTGGTTTTCCTTATTTAACCGAGTTTGCATGATTTTCAGCGGAAATTCATTTTGGCTCGCAGGATATGCTCCCTTTAACCAAAAAAGCATATTTTAGAATGTCAAAAAATCTGGAAAAAAAATTTATGCTTATTTCTCAACATTGTTTGTGCGCACGCAAAGTTTCGCGAAAAGCCAACATTTTTTATGGCCTGTGTGAAAAGACAAAAAAATGTCTCGTGTAAAGCCTTTTTTAGCACCATTTTTTTGTCTTTTTACACAGGAAAAAAGAAGCTGGTTTTCCGTGAAACAACTTTGTGCATATATAGAAAGTGGAGATGAACGCGTGGATTCGTTTTTAATACTGTATTTTCAAATATGTTGAAACTGCATTTCAAATAAATTGAGCATATGCTCATGGATGCCAAAAGGCAGCTCTCAATTTTCGGTCAGTTTCCCTTATAAAGGGCACCACTCTTTCCGAGGTCGGTAGGGAAGCAAGCAGCGGCCCATATCCTGCTGAACTGAGCAATTTGTTCACAGGTGGCCATAGAAATGACACTAATGATTACTGGGTTGTCGGTTATGTGGTGCGCCACATGTATCTTTGGTGGTTGGATTCTTCTGACTGTTTCTTTGGCAAATGATAACCCGCTAATGGTCGCATAAAATAGAGAGTGAAATGTGTGAATTTATGCATATGGTTGCTTCCACAGGTTCATGTAGGTAAAGTGTTGCATTGCTTGAGATCCATCAGAACATGGTGTAATGCTTGTGCAATAGTCTGTCCGATCAATCATCATGGCCCTGGTATGCCGTATGCAGATGCTAATGCTTTCTACTATGTTCAGGTCCGTCTGGGATGGCATGATTCAGGTACGTATGACAAAAATATTGAGGAGTGGCCACAGAGAGGTGGAGCTGATGGAAGCTTAAGATTTTATCCAGAATTGAGTCATGGAGCAAATGCTGGTATTTCTCTTGACTGGCCAATTTTTTCAGTCGTTGTACCTTGCTAAGTGTAGAGAAGTAGCTGACATACTTGGATGGCTTATTTCCAGGTCTTACTAGTGCTTTAAAGCTTATTCAACCAATCAAGGACAAATACCCAGGTATCACTTACGCGGATTTGTTCCAGTTGGCGAGTGCTACAGCAATTGAGGTCACAGCCTTTTCTCTGCTCACTTCTTACCAGGCCATTTTGGCAAACGAATAGTATACTCTATGTGTGTACTCATTTATTTTGTCGATCTCATTCCAGGAAGCTGGTGGCCCGAAAATTCCGATGAAATATGGAAGGGTCGACATCACAGCACCTGAGCAATGCCCACCTGAGGGGAGGCTTCCTGGTTAGTGGTTCTGACAAATTTATCATTTATATCGGTCTCCCTCAGTGTTTACATTGTCTGAAGTTATGATTCGTGAAAGGTATTTATTGAGGTGAAATAATTGATCGTTGCTAAATATTCATGTTCTGCAGATGCTGGCCCACGTTTACCTGCTGAGCACCTTCGTGAGGTCTTCTATAGAATGGGCCTTGATGACAAGGTGTGTCATACCAGAAGCTGGAATTTCTCCTGTTTGCCTGTGTGTTCTTGAGCTTTTTGTTGATCTCTTGGAGTATTGGTGCAGGAAATTGTTGCACTCTCTGGAGCACATACACTTGGAAGATCACGGCCTGACCGGAGTGGCTGGGGCAAGCCAGAAACTAAATATACAGTATGTTTTTCTAGGTCTCTTTGGTTGGGTTTAAAGCAGGACAGTATGTTATTTTTGTTTTACAAGAGGTTTTGGACATGGTCTGTCCTATATAATATCAACTATTCTACAGTTTCAAACTTTAGGATAGAATACACAACTTTTTTTTTTCTGTAGACATGCGGGGAGTCTAGACCTATATAGAGGGGGGAAGAATCTCAACTTTTTATCGTTTTGCAATGAAGTTGTAGAGAGCATATCATGCTTTAAAATCTTTGTAACCTTGGTTTACTACTACAACTTGGATCTGATTAACTGTAACTAACCGTAGATCATTGTGGCTACAACACTGAGGTGTTAATATTATTGTGTTCTACAGAAGGTTGGGCCTGGTGAACCTGGAGGGCAATCATGGACAGCTGAATGGTTGAAGTTTGATAACAGTTACTTCAAGGTGTGCCCATTTTTTTCATGGTTTATGAATTAAATTATTCATTTGAGTCTCGGATGATTTGATCTATTAACAATACTTCAGGACATAAAGGAGCAAAGGGATCAGGATCTTCTAGTATTGCCTACGGATGCTGCATTATTTGAGGACCCATCATTCAAGGTAACTTGCTTATTCTCCGCTTATGGCTGGTGACTCAGATGATATGAAATAGTAATACTGTGATTCATGCAGGTATATGCGGAGAAGTATGCAGAGGACCAGGAGGCATTCTTCAATGATTACGCTGAAGCCCATGCTAAACTGAGCAACCTTGGTGCAAAATTTGATCCTCCTGAGGTGAGCACCACATTCCTGTTTTAATCCTTCTGGCAACCACCTGCAGTTTTCCTGAAGGAGCAAAAGCAACACGAAGGCAGTTTACTTACTTAGCTCTTCCATTCCACTTTCCATCATTTTAATGACAAACTTTGCTTAGCTGCTCCAGTTCGTGTGAAGCCTAACACACAACGTGAAACTATACTTCAGGGAATCTCGTTAGACAATGACACTGGTGCCACACCAGATGACGAGAAGAAGGTTGCTGATCCAGCACCAGCAGATGATACCAACGGAGCAGCACCACAGCCCGAGCCATTTGTTGCCGCCAAATACTCTTACAAAAAGGTTCACACTTGTACAATCTAGGCCCAGTTTTAAAGATTTTTGGACGATACATGCTAGTGAAGCAGTAGTTAAAACTTAGAAGTAAGCGAACTTCAAAATTGTTTGTCCGTGCTTGCAGAGAGAGCTGTCAGACACGATGAAGCAGAAGATCCGCGCAGAGTACGAGGGCCTTGGAGGCAGCCCGGAGAAGGCTCTGCAGTCCAACTATTTCCTCAACATTATGATTGTGATCGCAGGGTTGGCATTCTTGACGTCTCTGGTCGGGAACTGAGAGCCTTGATCTGATGAGTCTTTTCTTTTCCTTTTTTGTTGCTGTGCCGAAATTGACCAATTGTGCAGAGATCAATCGAGGTACATAATGAGTATGTAGCGGAATGCTTTCTCATCTTTTGATTGTGAGATAAAAGAAAGACAGTCCATTTTAAACTCCGAACAACATATAAATGTTTTCTTCGATTTTGAACCCTGAAACTACAAAATCATGTATATTTTACCCTGGGCTTTCAGAAGAATATCTTGAATTCTAACCCGGTTTTGGGTAGTGGTTTTGCATTTGGGTGTATAAAAATATTTAAAAACTCAGAGAGGTAGGGAATACTTGGAGCATATAAGCTGCAATATTTATGTAAACTATGGCTATCAGTCTATCTGTGACATGTGCAAATGTAATAAGAGGTAAAAAAAGACTCGCCTTGTCTTGTTTTTTTTTGTATAGAACATATTTCCAATTTTGATGATTTTTTTGTGTGTGGATTCCCGGTCAGCAGCAACTAGCAACCCCTTCATTTGTGAATATCTTAATTGTTTTTGAAACTTCAAAGGTGCAAACCCTACCTAAATAATCGGGTTAAGGTTAAATTTGAAACAATTCATTGGTGTGGAGAATGCAAAGAAGCGAGAACATGAAAATTTAACCAACAACTAATATGACCATGTGTGTTCTATACGGAAACATAAACTAATGTTATTGACCATGAAAGTTTATAATTTTGATGAATTTATGCGGGCTTCTGTTTCATAGTGTTCCATACATCGATTAAAAAAAAATCAAGCATTTTGCAAAGCTCGAATTTACGAGTCTAAGTTTCGTTTCAAACTAGCTTAATAGTCCAAAATTTAATTGGTAGTAAACATAATAATTCAATTGCAAAAATAACCCCCCTTACAAACAAATAAATGTGGATACCACAAAATCACAACTTGTGTCTTCTAAAAAACCAGTGAACATATGTATACGGTAGGAAAACAAGACATGTAAATCACACATTTTTTCCCTCTCAAACAAATTCTTCTCATTCACGACTTGGTAAATAAACACACACACACACACACATGCAAAACTTTAAGCACAAATATGCACACGCCATATTTTATCTGCTTCATAGGAAGTGGTTTGCATGATGAATAAGCAGCTTAACTGTATTTACCTTTTTGAACTCTATTTTATTTAATTTGCAAAGATAATTTGATCGCATTTTTCATGATCTATTCCGACGCGCAGGAAGGAACAGTACCATGTAACCCACCCAACTCATCCCAGATTCTACCAAAGCTAGCTAGATCATGAGCAACCCCATAGCAAGTTCCAGGGACTATTCTGAATTCTACTCCATCGGTGTCTTCTATAGCAGATTTAATCTCCTGCACAACGAAGACAATCCGTGATCTTGATTTATTGGGAGAATGTAACTCATTGATCAGATTTAAGCAATCTGACTCAACCACCAAAGAGACTGTAGGCAAAATTCAGACCCTGAAGTCACGCAATGGCCTCGGCAGATTGAGCATCTGAGCATGCATCGGTTAAGACCCAAGCCGAAAAAAATGACCTCCCCAGCTTCCATTGTTCAGAGCATCTCGCGCTAAATTCTGGCGCTGTAAAAGCACTTTGCAGCGTGCTCTATCCGTCTATCCGTGTTTCGCGGGTGAAGCCATATTCACCTCCTACAAACTGGATAGTTCCTGTGCATACCGCGCGCTCTTTTCGGCGCGGTAGATATAGTGCACGAGATAGGGTGTTTGCTCCGCGCTCTATTTTACAGCGCTGGTTGCAGTCTTGCACGCGTTAAACTAGTCGGTTTTTTTTAATACAGCGCGAGATGCTTTTAGACTGTCAGAGAACCCTGCGTCAACATTCAGTGGCTTTGAGAGCGAGGGCATCTCCACTGACGACGATGAGCGACCGTTTGCGTCCGCTCGGCCCGAAAATGCATCTGGTACCACCTCCAGCGGGGCGACGCATCGTGATTGGGCCGTCCGCGGTGATGCAAACCCAGCGCATATTTGCGCCTGGAATGCGCGCGGCGGACGCTGCGCAGGCGCACCAAGTGACCGCTCGCATCTCCATCGGGTCCGCCTGGTAGTGAGCCTGTATCGAATGCATCGCTTCTGCGACCATCACTTCCGCGGTCAGCGCTTCCACGGCTGCGCCGCAGCCTTCGCCATCAATGCCGCGACTGCTTCTTCTGCGCGCGCACTGGCGGGCAACGTCTAGGCTTCTGCGCCGCCTTCAATGGCATCGTTTCCCGCGCGCGGCCAGCCTTAAAATTCCACCGGCATCGGTCCTCCATCACCCACACCTCCACTCCCACCACCACCGCCGCAACACCATGGGGAAGAAGAAGAACGACTTCAAGGCGTCGGGCAGCGGCACCAAGAAGGAGGAGCGGGCGAACAGGGTGGCCCTGCCCATCAGCGTGGGGAGGCTGATGCATGTGAACTGGACGGTGTGCGACGCGTGGAGGGACATGCACATGCCTAGTGGCTAGCGGCTCAGCAACCGTCGGGTGCCCGTCCCTCCCGTGCCTGCGCGCGAGCCAGATATGAGCGTCGAGATCCGGCGAAGGAGGCGGTACCTGCCGCCGGACCTCCGCGCCGATCCGGCGTACGCCATCGACTCCGACGGCTGGTGCATGTATCTCATGTCCGAGAGGGATCGGAGGAGGAGGGCGGGCTTCATGGGCGACAGGGACTTTCCCTTCGACCGTCCACCGCCGCCTCGTCCTCGAAGATAGCAGGCGCCGACGCGTGCGCAATACGACGACGATGACTACATCGAGGCGCTGGCGTACCACAACGAGGAGGTCAAGGACGACAGCGACGACTACGTCGCGGTCGTCTTCCAGGAATGGCAGCTGGCCATGGCGGAGGGCCGCAAGTTTGAGTACCCGGACAACATGACGGACGACGAGATCGCGAGGCTCGGGGTCCTCGTCTCCGAGAACGACCGACCTGTGCAGCCGCCGCTGTCCCGGTACGCCACCGGCATCATGCCGCCGGGCCTGTCGGAGGATGAAGCCCTACGACTAGCGCTACAGGACTCGGCTACGCCACAGCCACCGCCGTACAACCCGTGGGGGCCCCCACCTCAGCCCTGGGCTCCTCAACCGCCACCACATCCCTGGGCGCCTCCACCGCCGCCACATCCCTAGGCGCCTCCACCTCCGCCACAGCCATAGCCCTGGGCGCCTCCACCTCCAGCACCGTCGGCGCGCCCGGCGTATGTTCCTCCGGTTCCCAACTGGCCGTGGGTGGTACCGAAACTCATCGTGCTCGACAGCGACGAGGAGAAGCAGCACGCATGCGTTTAGGGTTTATTTCCATGTGTTCAACTATGTAAATTGTGTTTTTATGTTATAAAAAAAGGTAATTCGAGTAAAAAATACGTCATGCCGTTGGAGTCGCCCCCAACGCAAATAGATGCGTGATCAATTTCGGTCGACATAAAGGGACGTGCGCGGACATTTTCGAACGCTGAAACGGCTCGCATAGAGACGCCCTCAAGGGCAAATCTGTGGCCGGCGGCGAGCAGGAGCGTCCTCCTCGCCCAGCCCACACCGCGCGATAGCCTCTGACTTCCCAGTCTCTGGGCCGGACGGTCCCGCTTTCCCTTAAACAAATGAATGATGGGCCGGCCCAGCCCAGCAGCTAGTTTTATCTCATCTTCTCGCTCAAACAGAATCAACGCATCCTCTCCCCAACTCCAATGGCGTCGGCGTCGTCGGCGGCGTCGCTGCGCCACCTCCTCCGCCGCCCACTCCGCCCTACCCTCCTGCGCCCTCCCCTCCTCCGCCCCACCCGCCGCCTCCTCTGCGCCTCCTCCTCTTCCTCCTCCTCGACGCTCACCCATGGCGGCGACTCCTCCACTTCTACTTCCTCCGACGGGGCGCTAGGTGTGGTGGATTTGAACCCGCCGCGTGGCACTCGGGACTTCCCCCCGGAGGAGATGCGCCTCCGTACCTGGCTCTTCGACAACTTCAGGGAGGTGTCCCGCACCATGGCCTTCGAGGAGGTGGACTTCCCCGTGCTCGAGTCCGAGGCGCTCTTCATCCGCAAGGCCGGCGAGGAGATCACGCAGCAGCTCTACAACTTCGAGGACAAGGGCGGGCGCCGCGTCGTCCTCAGGCCCGAGATCACGCCTTCCCTCGCGCGCCTAGTCATCAAGCAAGGGTACGCTACGCTTGCTTGTATCCAGTACTTAATTTTCATTGATTTTGCCCAACTCAGTTCACCCACTTTCCAATTGACTCCTACATTTACTCTTATTATGCTTAGAGTAGAAAATCAGTCTCCCTCCCACTCAAATGGTTCACAATTGGGCAATGCTGGCGATACGAGCGCATGACCAGAGGAAGACGCCGTGAGCATTATCAGTGGAACATGGATATCTTTGGCATGCCCAAAGTTCGGGTATGTATCATATATGCCCATTCTGATTCTTGAGATGATGCTGCATTCTCAACCAGCGCTTGTCTTTCTATGTTTAAAAATCCAGGCCGAGGCTGAACTCATTCAGGCCATCGTTCTCTTGTTTGAGCGTCTCGGTATCACGTCTTCAGATGTGGGGATCAGGCTGTCCAGCCGAAAGGTTTCAGCCCACTAATTACTTCTCTATATATTAGCATCGATATCTGTTTTTGTGACTGACCATTCTCTGTTTTTTCCCTTCTCCAGGTTCTTCAGGCTGTGCTGAACATGTACTCCATACCAGAACACCTGTTTACTCAAGTTTGTGTCATTGTTGATAAAGTATGTCCTAAACCTCTCTGTTGGAATCCTGTAAATAAAAAACCAGTAAAATAGGCATCACACCTGCTGAATCCTGTTATCCACTGATTGTAAAGTTGATCATATCATCATTGCTGCTGTATTGCGCATCTATTCTGTTCATAACTATAGGTGGAATTTTTATTAACTAATGTAATTAATTGTTGCTATCTCCATATTAGTATTATTATGGATGTACCTTGCATCATGAATTACAATTATGCAGCTGGGAAAACTGAGTAGAGAAGAAATTGAGAAGGAATTGATTTCAACCGGGTTGTCATCTGAAGCTGTACAGGGCATCATTGAAGTGCTTTCTCTCAAGTCACTCTCCAAACTTGAAGGTTTTCTCCTGGCTTTAGCATTCAGCATGGTGTTAATACTGTTATGCTGTACCATGGTATCTTTGTCTTAAGTTTCTTGTTGATCCTGACAGATTTCTCTTATGTCATCCACAATATTCGCACTAATTCTGAAAAATGAAAGAAAAGTCCACGATTTATCCTTTGAGAAAAGGGGTCACTGTTCATGTTATATCCTGATATTTATTCCCATACAGAGGTGCTGGGTTCTGATGTTGAAGCTGTTGCTGACTTGAAGAAGCTCTTCTCATTTGCTGAGCAATATGGTTATGCTGATTGGATCTGTTTCGATGCATCTGTTGTCCGTGGCCTTGCATACTACACAGGGGTTGTTTTCGAGGTGATTGTTGATGCATTTTCTTCTTTTAATTTGAGTCATAGCATATTCTTATTCAACAATTTCCGGGATTGCTCAGAAGCAGAGAAGTGTCTGTATCATCAAACTATACAGGAGCATCTAGCTTGTGTTGTTATGGCTTTGTATTTTTTTTTATTACTTGCTGCATGCTGACTCTCTTGATCCATGTTTTCAGGCTTTTGATAGAGAAGGG
Source organism: Lolium rigidum (assembly GCF_022539505.1). Taxonomy (NCBI): domain Eukaryota; kingdom Viridiplantae; phylum Streptophyta; class Magnoliopsida; order Poales; family Poaceae; genus Lolium; species Lolium rigidum. The sequence goes on along the minus strand of NC_061509.1, from coordinate 135,116,369 downwards.
GAACTGAGAGCGATTTGTGGTGGGGGAAGGTACGATAGGCTGCTGTCAACATTTGGAAGTGAAGATGTACCAGCCTGTGGCTTTGGATTTGGAGATGCTGTTATAGTGGAAGTATGATATACTGTTCTCTTCTCTGATTCCTTTTCCTGTGTTAGTGAAAAAAGCTGCTCGACCGAAGATTAAAGTTCCTTTAAGATAGATATTTTTACTAAACATATGAGAAACACATGGTAATGGAATAAATGACTGAACTTAATTCTCAGCATCACACAAGACTGGGCCATTATTTATTAAGTCATATAGGAGATCAGATGTCTAGTTCTGAAAACATTAATTCATTCATGTGGAAAGGATTGTTGTCACTATGAAATAGCCGCGCCATTTGAGAGGAAGTGATGCTAATGCTATAATATACATTCTGGCAGCTGCTGAAAGAAAAGGGTCTTCTGCCTGATCTGGCACGTCAAATAGATGACATTGTGTTCCCATTGGACGAGGAGCTGGAAGGACCAGCATCTAGTGTTGCATCCTCTCTGCGGAAGAAAGGCAGATCCGTAGACCTTGTTGAAGACAAGCGTCTGAAATGGTATTACCTCTCATTAGTTTCTGTATAGACGTTTCTGCACATATGGATTTGTTTGTGTGGCTACCATATTGTTGCCTCTAGTTAATTTATTTTTACTGCTGTGGCTGCAGGGTGTTTAAACATGCGGAGAGGATAAATGCTAGCAGGCTAATTTTGGTTGGAAAGTCCGAGTGGGAGCGAGGCATGGTTCGTGTGAAGATACTGTCAACCAGAGAAGAATTTGAAGTCAAGGCAGGCGAATTAGAGTAATTTGTTAGCTGATCTAACAAAGGTTTTACTTCGAAACCATAGCCCCATTTCTTCATTTTTATTCATCTTCCTTTGTGGTCCTCCTTGTGCAACATTATAAGTTTTGTCATTGACATGATATATATAAAGAAATCATATGCTGAGAATGCTATGGCATCTTGATTTGCTTTTCCTCCAATGTCTCTCTGAAGCGCTTATTTTGTGTTTCTTTACATGCAAATGCATATATCAACAGTAAATGTTGAAGGTACTAGAAGTTTAATTTGGTCCTGTAACAAACAAATAAACAAACTAAATATGCAGTGCAAGTATGTAGGTGTTATTGGGAGCCGATGTAGCCGACTCCGATGACGAAGGCAGCGGCTGATTGCATGAGCAGGTAGATGTAGAAGTGATCATGACCAAAGATGATGTCATAGATGGCGCAGTAGAGGAGGCAGAGGCCCAAAAGGATCTCCGGTGTGTGGAAGCCCTGGTTCTGGTTCTTCTTCTTCTTGGTGGCCATTGTTGTCGTCGTCGATCCGAGCTTCTCTGTGACGACCCACTCGTTTGCTCGGCTGGCCTCAAGGAGTCCGATGATGGTGGCCTTGGATCTATGCATGGACATGACGTTCTCGAAGAGGATCCAGAAGACGAGGAGGTGCCACGAGCGGGGCGTGCAGATAGCATTGAGCAGGGTGATGATGGCGGGGACGTACATGGCGACGTACTTGGGGAGTCGGATGTCCCCCTGCACTAGCACGCAGGCTGGTATGACGACGCAGTAGAAGAGGAAGGTGACGAGGTGCGCCACCACCTTCCTGACGAAGAAGAAGCCGTAGAGGACATGGAACTTCTTCCACGCCGACACCTGCTTGCTCGTCACGATCTCCCAGAACATCTTCCTCATCAGGTTGGCTGGGCCGCAGGACCACCGGTGCTGCTGATACCTGTAGGCCTTGAAGGTGCTGGGCAGCTCGTTCCTGACCTTGACGTCGCCGGCGAAGACGAACTTCCACCCTCTCATGCTGGCCCTCACTGCCAGGTCCATGTCCTCCACGGTGGTGCGGTCCTTCCACCCGCCGGCGTCGGCCAGGGCCTGCAGGCGCCACACCCCAGCTGTGCCGTTGAACCCGAAGAAGGCATGGCAGGCAGAGCCCACCTCCTGCTCCACGGAGAAGTGGTAGTCGAGGGACATCTCCTGGATCCGCGTGAGGATGCACTCGTCGGCGTTGACGAAGAGCCACCGGGCCTGGACGAGGGCCACGGCCGGGTCAGCCAGGAGCAGCGGCACGGTGCGGCGGAGGAAATCGGCGTCGGGCTGGAAGTCGGCGTCGAAGACGGCGACGAACTGGCAGTCCCTGGCGTAGTCCTTCTTGAGGCCCTCCCGCATGGCGCCCGCCTTGTACCCGTTGCGGTTGCTCCGGTTCTCGTAGTGGACGCGGATGCCCTTGCTTGCCCACCGCCGGCACTCCGCCTCCACCAGCGACCTGATCGTGCCGTCCGTCGAGTCGTCCAGCACCTGGATCACCAGCTTCTCGCTCGGCCACCACAGACCGCACGCCGCGCCAATCGACAGGCGGTACACCTGCAGACACACACCACAGACAGAAATGATTGTCATATATATGTCGTCAACCCACCTCCAGTCCTCCACAAACGGCTACATAG
>NC_061509.1:135086384-135106384 GCF_022539505.1 Lolium rigidum | reverse complement strand
TGCACAACACAATCAAACTACTTTGCCCCAACTTAACAGTGAGGTTGTCAATCTCACCGGCTTGCTGAAAACAAATGATTAAACGTATGGTGTGGAAAATGATGTTTGCTTGCGAGAAAACAAAAGAGAACAATGATTGCAGTAGGTTGTATTTCAGATGTAAAAAAATGGACCGGGGTCCACAGTTCACTAGTGATGTCTCTCCAATAAGATAAATAACATGTTGGGTAAACAAATTACAGTTGGGCAATTGACAAATAGAGAGGGCATAACAATGCACATACATATCATGATTACTACTATGAGATTTACTTAGGGCATTACGACAAAGAACATAGACCGCCATCCAGCATGCATCTATGCCTAAAAAGTCCACCTTCGGGTTAGCATCCGCACCCCTTCCAAGTATTAAGTTGCAAGCTGACAGGACAATTGCATTAAGTATCGTGCGTAATGTAAACAATACAAATATCCTTAGACAAAGCATTGTTGTTTTATCCCTAGTGGCAACAAGACATCCACAACCTTAGGGATTGTCTGTCACTCCCCAGCATTCAATGGAGACATGAACCCACTATCTAGCATAAATACTTCCTCTTGGAGTTACAAGTATCAACTTGGCCGAGCCTCTACTAGCAACGGAGAGCATGCAAGATCATAAACAACACATATATGATAGATCAATAATCAACTTGACATAGTATTCCATATTCATCGGATCCCAACAAACACAACATGTAGCATTACAAATAGATGATCTTGATCATGATAGGCAGCTCACAAGATCTAAACATGATGGCACAATAGGAGAAGACAACCATCTAGCTATCGCTATGGACCCGTAGTCCAAGGATGAACTACTCATGCATCAGTTCGGAGGCGGGCATGGTGATGTAGAGCCCTCCGGTGATGATTCCCCTCTCCGGCAGGGTGCCTGAGGAGATCTTCTAAACCCCCGAGTTAGGGTTGACGACGGCGGCGTCTCTGGAACTGTTCTGGTATTTTGGCTCTCGGTACAAGGGTTTTCGGGGACGAAGGAATAAATAGGCGAAGGGGCAGCATCGGGGGAGCCAAGGGGCTCCCTCCCCACGTCACGGCGTGGCAGTGGGGCCCCCGCGCCGCCATATGGGGAGGGCCCCCTGCTGGCCTTCCTCGACTCCTCTTTGGTCTTCTCGAACACTCCGTGGAAAATAGGGCCGTGGGCTTTTGTTTCGTCCAATTCCGAGAATCTTTGTAAAACAACTTTCTGAAATAAAAAACAACAGAAAACAGGAACTGGCACTATGGCATCTTGTTAATAGGTTAGTCACAGAAAATGCATAAAAACATTATAAAGTGTGAATAAAACATGTAGGTATTGTCATAAAACTAGCATGGAACATAAGAAATTATAGATACGTTGGAGACGGATCAAGCATCCCCAAGCTTAGTTCCTACTCGCCCTCGAGTAGGTAAACGATAAAAAGAATAAGGGATTTCTATTTTCGTGCCCTCGGGTCCTTAGTTGTGCTCAGTTTTCCCCAGCTCCTTAGTTTTTCCTCAGTTTTACCCAAGCCTTTGTCTGAAACCATCACACGTGATGTAACGGCCGGTTGCCCGACGGTTGACCGTTATCTTCCGACTAGTGGGGCCATGTAGAGCCCGCAAAGACACGTCGGACCATCCATCTTTGTTTGACCGTAAGCATCGGTGTATCCCTGACCAAAACGCGCACGAGTGGGGCTTCGGTATATCGAATGACAAGTGGGCCATGGCGCTGATACAATGGGCAATACACGGGTAGGAATAGATTTTTAAACGGAGCTCTACAGCGATGGCACGAAGGAGGTGGCCTGCGGGGTGCCGAGATGAGATCGACGTCCACAAAGAACTGCATGAGGCGAGACCAGACGCATTAGATAGATATGAACTAGACGCGTTTAACCATGCAAAGAAGAGAAGAAATGGTCGACGACATCGACGACTACCTCAAAACTTTGACTGACCGTGTCCGACACGAACGCGAGCAATGTAGAGAAAACTAGTGTCTCTCCTTTCTGGCGTGTATAGATGGGTGCTAGAAGAGTGTGGTGGCGAAGGGAAAGACCTCGCGGTGGTCTGTGGCGTTGATACGTCTCCGGCGTATCGATAATTTCTTATGTTCCATGCCACATTATTGATGATATCTACATGTTTTATACACATTATATGTCATATTTATGCGTTTTCCGGAACTAACCTATTGACGAGATGCCGAAGGGCCGGTTCCCGTTTTCGCTGTTTTTGGTTCCAGAAATCCTAGTAAGGAAATATTCTCGGAATCGGACGAAATCAAGGCCCTGCATCCTATTTTTCCACGAAGCTTCCAGAACACCCGAGAGTCGCCAGAGGGGGGCCACAAGCCCACCACACATGACCCTGGCGCGGCCAAGGGGGGGCCCGCGCCCCCCTGTTGTGTCGTCGCCCCGTCAGCCCTCCGACTTCGCCTCTTCGCCTATATAAAGGTCCCTGACCTAAAACACGATACGAAAAAGCCACGGTACGAGAAACCTTCCAGAGCCGCCGCCATCGCGAAGCCAAGATCTGGGGGACAGGAGTCTCTGTTCCGGCACGCCGCCGGACGGGGAAGTGCCCCCGGAAGGCTCCTCCATCGACACCACCGCCATCTTCATCAACGCTGCTTGTCTCCCATGAGGAGGGAGTAGTTCTCCATCGAGGCTCGGGGCTGTACCGGTAGCTATGTGGTTAATCTCTCTCTTATGTACTTCAATACAATAATCTCATGAGCTGCCTTACATGATTGAGATTCATATGATGATGCTTGTAATCTAGATGTCATTATGCTAGTCAAGTGGGTTTTACTTATGTGATCTCCCGGAGACTCCTTGTCCCACGTGTGTAAAGGTGACAAGTGTGTGCACCGTGTGGGTCTCTTAGGCTATATTTCACAGAATACTTATTCACTGTTATGAATGACATAGTGAAGTGCTTATTTATATCTCTTTATGATTGCAATGTGTTTTGTATCACAATTTATCCATGTGCTACTCTAGTGGGAGTGGCAATTTGGCTCATAAGAGCAAATGCTCTCATTATATAAAATAACTAAAAAATAATTTTAAAAATATTAAAAAATTCTGATATAAATTTTTTGGTGTACATCGTGACATTCTATGTTAGTGCACAAATTTTCGTGGAGAAACAACAATTTATATGACGTGTATAAAACAGACAAAAAAATATCCTGTACGTAGTCGTGTTATAGCATCAAAACTTGTCTTTTTTACAGGAGCCACAATTGTTTTTAGTTTTTCTTAAAAAACTTGTGAACCAACATAAAACATCTAGATGTACATGTAAAAATTTAGTTTAGAATTTTTTGACACTTTAAAATGAGGATTCACATAATGGGAGCATATGCTCCTACGAGCCAAAGTGCGTTTCCCTACTCTAGTGATGTTATTAAAGTAGTTTATTCCTCCTGCACGGTGTAATGGTGACAGTGTGTGCATCCGTGTTAGTACTTGGCGTAGGCTATGATTATGATCTCTTGTAGATTATGAAGTTAACTATTGCTATGATGGTATTGATGTGATCTATTCCTCCTACATAGTGTGAAGGTGACGAGTGTGCATGCTATGTTAGTACTTGGTTTAGTTGTGTTGATCTGTCATGCACTCTAAGGTTATTTAAATATGAACATTGAATATTGTGGAGCTTGTTAACTCCGGCATTGAGGGTTCGTGTAATCCTACGCAATTAGTGGTGTTCATCATCCAACAAGAGAGTGTAGAGTATGCATTTATCTATTCTGTTATGTGATCAAAGTTGAGAGTGTCCACTAGTGAAAGTCTAATCCCTAGGCCTTGTTCCTAAATACTGCTATCGCTGTTTGTTTACTGTTTTACTGCATCTATACTTCCTGTAATTTTACTACCATCAACTGCACGCCAGCAAGCACTTTTCTGGCGCCATTACTACTGCTCATATTCATTCATACCACTTGTATTTCACTATCTCTTCGCCGAACTAGTGCACCTATTAGGTGTGTTGGGGACACAAGAGACTTCTTGCTTTGTGGTTGCAGGGTTGCATGAGAGGGATATCTTTGACCTCTTCCTCCCTGAGATCGATAAACCTTAGGTGATCCACTTAAGGGAAACTTGCTGCTGTTCTACAAACCTCTGCTCTTGGAGGCCCAACACTGTCTACAAGAATAGAAGCTCCCGTAGACATCAGGCGTCCAGCATAGCGGGGCAGCGTGGCCGTGCCCACAGCGGCGTGCATGCATGTTCGGCATTGGCATCAACATGTACGTTCGGCATTGGCCTCGGTGGTATCTCTGGTGTGTCAGTGATCGAATGAGGGGACGGGATTGACGGTGCATCCCGACGGTGACCTAGCAGTGGCGGCGAGCATAGTCGTTCTGACCATGCCGATATTGGCATCGGCATCGTTTGGAGGTTGTGGTGCTCGAATCAAGGTGGGATTTGTTTCTTGTACGCCAAAAGTGATTTGAAACAAGTTTCGTGTTGAAGGTTAGGTAACGAAAGTTTGTAACTAAGCCCAAAATTATACTAGCGCCATGGTGAGGTTCTTTTTGATAGAGCTATACGGTTGGGCAAACTTTTTTGACACTTTTTAGATATGGTTCCTTGTTGTTACACGTATGGCATCATGTATGGCAAATTTGGGGTCATTTGGAGATGTTCGGAAAAATCACTTTGCTTAAACGCATGCCGTTTCGTCTCACTGAAACCAGCTTTTCTAACAAGGTGATTTTTTCTGCATTCTCTAAATGACCTCAAATTTCATACAGCTGATCTTCTATGCATAGATAGATAGATGGTTTCGTTTTTACATTTTTCGAACTTTTTATTTCCCTTTATAATACCCAATTGATTTTCAGATTTTGTAACAAGTTATGGCATCATGTATGGCATCATTTTCGCCCTAAATTTCAAATTTTGTGAAACTTTCCCTTTTAGATATTCCTTGTTGTTATAGATATGGCATCATGTATGCCAAATTTTGTTAGGTCTCACTCGAAACAAGCTTTTGTAACAAGTTAGGTTTTTTCGACCTTCTCAAAGGGATTTTTTTTCTACCTTCTATAAATGACCTAAAAAATCATACAGACGATCTTCTATACAAAGATAGGTAGATTTTTTGCGTGAAAAGTAATGGCTACAACAAATCGGTGATGGTTTATCATTTTTTCGTGAAAATTAATGGCTACAACAAATCGGTGATGGTTTATCATTTTTTGCGTGAAAATTAATGGCTACAACAAATCGGTGATGGTTTATCATTTTTTGCGTGAAAATTAATGGCTACAACAAATCGGTGATGGTTTATCATTTTTTGCGTGAAAATTAATGGCTACAACAAATCGGTGATGGTTTATCATTTTTTGCGTGAAAAGTAATGGCTACAACAAATCGGTGATGGTTTATCATTTTTTGCGTGAAAAGTAATGCCTAAAAGAGTTTATAATTTTTAGCGCGTGAAAATGAATACGAAAAACCGCCCTTTAGCATACTTAGAGAGTGGAAGGTAACCGCCGACAGAGAGAGAGAGAGGGGTTATCCTGCCCGTTAGATCATACGATCAACGGTTGGCGGGCACGATCCGTGTGACATGGGCTAGACCAATCAGAGCAATGTTGCACGTCTGCGAGAATTTGTGGAGGGAGAGGGAAAAACTGAGTAGTATCAAGAAACCAAGGGCACCTGTATAATAAACAGACTAAGGGATTCAAATATGAGATTTAAAAAATGGAAAATGCGTGTTTTGTACAATGAAACCCATCTTGGCCTACCTCAAACTATTTGCAATACAAATAACATGAGTGTGAGAATTGTGGCCTCATTTAGACAAAGTATGTTTTGGGGAAAGCTGTTTTGGGAAGGGCTTATTGTGGAAAACCATGCACCTTCATAGCTACTAGGTGATTTGAGAAGGCCTTTGAGAAGTGGCAATTTGTGGTAAAACTTGATTTATCTATGACTTATCTATGTTTTGAGAACTGGCAATTTGTGGTAAAGACTCAATGAGTATGTGCCACTATTTTTCGGAATTTTTGCACATTAAATGACTCATTTAACTAGTTAATCCCATTTGTTGATCGTACTGTTGACCAGCCACTTGAGGGTAAAACTGAGCATATTGCACAAGCCAGTATTAGCACTCAAGGGGAAAACTGAGCACACAAAAAATGCTAGTATATGACTCGAGGTTATATCTGAGTATATCTAAATTTCCAGGGTTAGACTCGATGACGCGTGTTGCGGTGCAGAAATGGAAGACGTGCAATTGTTGACGCGTAGACGCGGGTCGCGGTGCAGAAGTCGAAGACGTGCAATCGTGGACGCGTGTCGCATTGCAGAAGTCCAAGCCGTGCAGACGTGCAGCGGTGGACGCGTAGGACGCGGGTCGCATTAACCACCCCTCGCCTCCTCCCACTATCTCTGTCACTCTCACTCGCCCACGCAACGACGCCTCTCTCACGTCCCATCATCTTCTCCAAAGCTCCCAAGCAAAAAACCCTCTCCCTCTCCCTCTCCTCTGCCGGCGAGATGGACAAGGAGAAGGCCAATCCCATCGTCGACGGCGCCGTCGGCTCCAAGCACGACGCCTCCCTGTTCGACGCCGTCCCCTCAACGGACGTCGCCGCCGCTGCCGCCGGTGCATCGGAGGCTGCTGCCGCCGGTGGCAGTCAGATCCCGCCGGGATTTGACCCCTATGAGCCGGTGCCGTACGTCCCGCCCCCGAACCCCTACGACACCTTCCTGGAGGACCCATGGAACAAGGTAACTACGGTTTGCTTCCTTTTTTGTTTCCCCATTCCTTTTTGAACCCTATTTTTGCTGGTGTAGATGGATCTGTAGATGGATGAGTATTGGGCTAATATTTGCGCCGATTTTACTCCATTTTGTTTTGATCACTTCTTGATTTCCTTTAAGATTTGGGGTTCGGCCGTTCGGTTAATTTATGCAAGTAATAATTGGATCTCAATCGGTTAATTTATGCAAGTAATCATGGGATCTCAATCGGTTATTTTATGCACTAATCAAAAGATATCAACCGTTTAATTTTGCAAATAATCTGGAATGTGTTCAAGTCCACATCCGGAATCTGTTTCTTTGCCTATGATGAATCGTTGGGCACAAATTTTTACGAGGAGGGTTCAGCGAACCATTGCTATGTACAAATACAGTTGTGCATGAGCTTTGGTTCGCTTACACCTTCCCCGTAGATATATAATCATGCCCACTCTAACCGAGGCTGACTACTGTTTTTCCTAACTTTGTTACCATGCACGTTCGTCATCGTTGCAACTCATTCACTCATAGTTTCCGGTTGATATGGATCGGATGTACCGGCAGCGACGTCGGCGGCGACGACGAGGAGGAGGACGTCAAGACTCGCCGAAGTCTTGCGGAGGCCGCAGGTCGGCCGTACATCTCCTACTTCGCCAAGGGTGTGTACGAGTGCCCCTTCGCACCGGGAGACTCGGCGCCACGGACTTCAACCGCCTCGTCACGCATGCCGAGAACATCGGCAACACCTTCCCCAAGGTCGGCACGACGGTGAACGTCTACTCCTTCCGCGCCAAGCACGTGGCGCTCGGCATGCACCTCCACGGCATGCGGCGGGTGGAGATCTTCGCCGGGCGCATGCCTCCGCTCAAGCCCAAGGCTCCCAAGGGGAGCTGCAGCAACAAGTGGAGGGAGAGCCGGATGGGGTAGGCGGAGTCCTGGACGTGTGCTCGCTGCTGCCTCCCATTTTGTTGTTGGGATCCCTTTGTTGTTAGCTAGGGATCCCTTGTTGTTATGTTGTTAATATGATGGTGCTTGTCAAGAACCTCGAACTCGTTACTATGTTGGCTGCTTGTGTATGCAGCTTATTATCTAAGGAGGGATCCCTATTATCTATCCCCAGTTCTACTATATTTTGTTGGCCCTACTTTGTTTTCTCGATTTACTATGACTGTGAATTTATCGTACATTACCCTGGATCCCTACTAGATTTGCTGCCATATTGGGCAAACAACGAGGGCCAAAAGGCACAAATAATTGAAGAAAGACAGCAAATGCAAACTTCTCTAGATTTGATACTTATTTGGTGAAAAGGACAGAGAGAAAAGAGGGGAAAAAGGTGCTCTTAATAATGCCAATTTGGGGCCGAGAGAGACGGAACCCAGCTCCTGCTCACGTGCGCAACCAAACGCGGTCTCGTCCTGTCCCACGCGGTCCCTTTCTACCGGCCCCACACGACGCGGCCCCACACGTGACGAACGGTCAACTAAACGGGAATCCTGCCGTCTGAGCTGCTTCTGCGGGTTTCAAACAAGGGCTTGGAGAAAACTGAGTAAAAACTAAGGAGCTGGGGAAAACTGAGTACAACTAAGGACCTGAGGGCACGAAAATAGAAATCCCAAAGAATAATTTCTGAAGTGACATGCTACCAAGATAATCTTGATCAATACTATTGTAAAGCATATGAGATGAATGAAGTGACTCAAAGCAATGGTCTATAGTTTGCTAACAAAAAGATAATGACTAAACAACTGAATCATATAGCAAAAACTTTTCATGAATAGTACTTTCAAGACAAGCATCAAAAAGTTTTGCATAAGAGTTAACTCATAAAGCAATAGATTCTTAATAAAAGGTTTTGAAGCAACACAAAGGAAGATTTAAGTTTCAGCAATTGCTTTCAACTTCAACATGCATATCTCATGGATAATTGTCAACACAAAGTAATATAATAAGTGCAATAAGCAAGCATGTAAGAATCAATGCACACAGTTGACACAAGTGTTTGCTTCTAAGATAGAAAGAAGTAGGTAAACTGACTCAACATAAAGTAAAAGAAAGGCCCTTCGCAGAGGGAAGCATGGATTAAATCATGTGCCAGAGCTTTTTAAGTTTTGAAATCATAAAGACAGCATGAAAATAAATTTTTGAGAGGTGTTTGTTGTTGTCAACGAATGGTAGTGGGCACTCTAACCCCCTTGTCAAACAGACTTTCAAAGAGCGGCTCCCATGAAGGACGTTATCTCTACCAGCAAGGTAGATCATCCCTCTTCTCTTTTGTTTACACATGTATTTTAGTTTTATTTATAGATGACACTCCTCCCAACCTTTTGCTTTCACAAGCCATGGCTAACCGAATACTTGGGTGCCTTCCAACATTTCACATACCATGGAGGAGTGTCTATTGCAAAATTAAGTTGCTTACTGATAAATCAGGGCAAAACATGTGAAGAGAATTATTAATGAAAGTTAATTAATTGGGGCTGGGAACCCCGTTGCCAGCTCTTTTTGCAAAATTATTGGATAAGCGGATGTATATGCCACTAGTACATTGGTGAAAGTCTCGCCCAACAAGATTGAAAGATAAAACACCACATACTTCCTCATGAGCTATGAAACATTGACACAAATAAGGAGTAATAGAGTTTTGAATTGTTTAAAGGTAGCACATGAAGTATTTACTTGGAATGGCAGTAAAAATACCACATAGTAGGTAGTTATGGTGGACACAAATGGCATAGGTTTTGGCTCAAGGTTTTGGATGCACGAGAAGCATTCCCTCTCAGGTACAAGGCTTTGGCTAGCAAGGTTGTTTGAAGCAAACACAAGTATAAACCTGATACAACAAAACTTACATAAGAACATATTGCAAGCATTATAAGACTCTACACTGTCTTCCTTGTTGCTCAAACACTTTTACCAGAAAATATCTAGACCTTAGAGAGACCAATCATGCAAACCAAATTTCAACAAGCTCTACGGTAGTTCTCCACTAATAGGTTTAAACTAAATGATGCAAGAGCTTAAACATGATCTACTTGAGAGCTCAAAAAAATTGCCAAGTATCAAATTATTCAAGACAATATACCAATTACCACATGAAGCATTTTCTGTTTCCAACCAAATAACAATAAGTGTTGCGGCTTTCAGCTTTCGCCACAAACATGAAAAATAAAACGAAGAACACAAGTGTTCAAATGAAAAAGCGGAGCATGCCTCTCTCCCACACAAGCATGTTAGGATCCGATTTATTAAGAAAACTTAAAATAACAAACGAAAAAAAAAGCACCCGGACGCTCCAAGTAAAGCACATAAGATGTGACGGAATTAAAATATAGTTTCACTAGTAGTGACCTGATAAGTTCGATGAAGAAGGGGATGCCTTGGGCATCCCCAAGCTTAGAAGTTTGAGTCTTCTTGAAATATGCAGGGATGAACCACGGGGGCATCCCCAAGCTTAGACTTTTCACTCTTCTTGATCATATTATATCCTCCTCCTCTCTTGATCCTTGAAAACTTCCTCCACACCATACTCAAAACAATCTCATTAGAGGGTTAGTGCATAATTGAAAATTCATATATTCAGAGGTGACATAATCATTCTTAACACTTCTGGACATTGCACAAAGCTACTGAAAGTTAATGGAACAAAGAAATCCATCAAACATAGCAAAACGAGGCAATGCGAAATAAAAGGCAGAATCTGTCAAAACAGAACAGTCCGTAAAGACGAATTTTTCAGGGGCACTTAACTTGCTCAGATGAAAATGCTCAAATTGAATGAAAGTTGCGTACATATCTGAGGATCACGCACGTAACACACCAAACTCAAAGCAATCTCATTAGAGGGTTAGTGCATAATCAAAAACTCACATGTTAAGCAGGGACACAATCATTCCCAACACTTCTGGACATTACCCAAGGCTACTGAAATTTAATGGAGCAAAGAAATCCACTCAAACACAGTAAAAGAGGCAATGCAAAATAAAAGGCAGAATCTGTCAAAAACAGAACAGTCCGTAAAGACGAATTTTTTCGAGGCACTTAACATGCTTAGATGGAAGAGCTCCGGTTGAATGAAAGTTGCGTACATATCTGAGGATTACTCATGATTGTTTTCAGAATTTTTAGATTTTTCTACAAAGAGAAAAGCTCAAATTCGTGTCAGCTAAAAATCTGTTTTGCGCAGAAATCCAAATCTAGTATCAACTTTCTATCAAGGACTTTACTTGGCACAACAATGCAAGAAAATAAAGATACAAAGGTATTGCTACAGTAGTAACAAGCATCTTGACTTAAATATAAAATAAAAAGTGCAGAAATAAAATAATGGGTTGTCTCCCATAAGCGCTTTTCTTTAACGCCTTTCAGCTAGGCGCAGAAAGTGAAAATCAAGTAATATCAAGAGAAGAAGCATCAACAGAGGAGTTGGTAGTTTTCTCAACGATGCATTGTGTCTTATCTATGTAAGTTTCAGAAGCTCCTCTTTCATTACTTTTAGGCTCACTATCCTCCTCAAATAAATTTTCAGGAACAATCCAATCAAAATTCTTTTCTAGTGCCTCATGCATTCCTATGAGCTTATAAGGTATTGGTACTTTAGTCTCCCCCTCACAATTGGCTTCATTAGTGTACTTTAGCCTATCTTTTTCCATCCTTTCAAGGGTATTTGCAACATTGATATAAAAGCCAAGCATCTTATGTTGAATAAAGACTTTCCTAGCTTCACTAGCTACATCACCAAATTCTTTAAGAAGGGTTTCTAAAACAAAATATTTCTTCTCTCATTCTTCCATATCACGGAGTGTAAGAAACATATGTTGCATTATAGGATTAAGATTAACAAATCTAACTTCCAACATGTGCACTAAAGAGGCAGTAGCAATTTCATAATTAGGAGCAAGTTCCACCAAGGATCTATCTTCAAAATATTTAACCTTACTAACATGATTGAAAAGTTCTTCTATATTATCTCTTCCAATGATAGACCCACTCCCTACCGATATATCTTTCAAAGTTAACTTAGGGAGAAGCATGATGAAATAAACAAGGGTAAACCGATAAATAAAGTAAATGCGAGTAACTATTTTTTTTGTGTTTTTGATATAAAGAAAGCAAACAAGACAGAAAATAAAATAAAGCAATACAATAAACAAAGTAAAGAGATTGAGTGTGAGAGACTCCCCTTGCAGCGTGTCTTGATCTCCCCGACAACGCCGCCAGAAAAGTAGCTGCTTGTGACGGTAAAGCACACGTCTGTTGGGAACCCCAAGAGGAAGGTATGATGAGTACAGCAGCGAGTTTTCCCTCAGTAAGAAACCAAGGTTATCGAACCAGTAGGAGATGAAGATCACGTGAAGGTTGTTGGTGAAGGAGTGTAGTGCGGCGCAACACCGGGATTCCGGTGCCAACGTGGAACACTGCACAACACAATCAAACTACTTTGCCCCAACTTAACGAGTGAGGTTGTCAATCTCACCGGCTTGCTGAAAACAAAGGATTAAACGTATGGTGTGGAAAATGATGTTTGCTTGCGAGAAAACAAAAGAGAACAATGATTGCAGATGAGGTTGTATTTCAGATGTAAAAAAATGGACCGGGGTCCACAGTTCACTAGTGATGTCTCTCCAATAAGATAAATAACATGTTGGGTAAACAAATTACAGCTTGGGCAATTGACAAATAGAGAGGGCATAACAATGCACATACATATCATGATGACTACTATGAGATTTACTTAGGGCATTACGACAAAGAACATAGACCGCCATCCAAGCATGCATCTATGCTTAAAAAAGTCCACCTTCGGGTTAGCATCCGCACCCCTTCCAGTATTAAGTTGCAAGCAACAGACAATTGCATTAAGTACTGTGCGTAATGTAAACAATACAAATATCCTTAGACAAAGCATTGATGTTTTATCCCTAGTGGCAATAGCACATCAACAACCTTAGGGGTTGCTGTGACTCCCCCACTATCTAGCATAAATACTCCCTCTTGGAGTTACAAGTATCAACTTGGCCAGAGCCTCTACTAGCAACGGAGAGCATGCAAGGTCATAAACAACACATATATGATAGATCAATAATCAACTTGACATAGTATTCCATATTCATCGGATCCCAAACAAACACAACATGTAGCATTACAAATAGATGATCTTGATCATGATAGGCAGCTCACAAGATCTAAACATGATGGCACAATAGGAGAAGACAACCATCTAGCTACTGCTATGGACCCGTAGACCAAGGATGAACTACTCACGCATTAGTCCGGAGGCGGGCATGGTGATGTAGAGCCCTCCGGTGATGATTCCCCTCTCCGGCAGGGTGCCGGAGGAGATCTTCTGAACCCCCCGAGTTAGGGTTTACGGCGGCGGCGTCTCTGGAACTGTTCTGGTATTTTGGCTCTCGGTACTAGGGTTTTCGGGGACGAAGGAATAAATAGGCGAAGGGGCAACGTCAGGGGAGCCAGGGGGCTCTTCACGCCGCCATATGGGGAGGGCCCCCTGCTGGCCTTCCTCGACTCCTCTTCGGTCTTCTGGAACACTCCGTGGAAAATAGGGCCGTGGGCTTTTGTTTCGTCCAATTCCGAGAATATTTGTAAAACAACTTTTACGAAATCAAAAACAGCGGAAAACGAGAGCCGGCACTATGGCATCTTGTTAATAGGTTAGTCCCAGAAAATGCATAAAAACATTATAAAGTGTGAATAAAACATGTAGGTATTGTCATAAAACTAGCATGGAACATAAGAAATTATAGATACGTTGGAGACGTATCATCCGCGTAAACTCTTTCTGCTCTGATGGACAAATTCCGGGATGCTCCTCGAATCCATGAATTTGTGCGGGCCCAACTGACTGCTGGGGCAAGATTTGCCATGATTATGTTGCAGGTCTGTTACCCGAAGTTAGACATGACCAAAATTGTCGCCATATGTCAAGCCAAACTGACGAAGAGGAGGAGGAACATTGATAAAATTAACGATGTTGTGACCCCCGTAGCCGAAGAGATGATGGATGAATTACTTCGGCTAGATGCCGAATTCTTCGTAAGAGGTAGCTATGCTGAACATAGGACTGGCGCTGCAAGCAATGAGAGGGTAAACATAGATGACATAATAGGTGATAACTGAAAGTTTCTTTTTCCTTGTCGAATTTTCCTTGATGGTGAGGTTATGTATATTGTAAGCATAATCTGTATTGTAAAACAGCTGATACGTTTTTTCTTTCATCAAGCCCCCGAGCTTTTTGTTGGCCAATGTTTATATCTTTGTTGGTTTGCAAGCTATTTTTGCGCCACGGCAAGTAACTATTTTGCGGAAGTTTATATATATATTGTTATCGCGGGTTATGAGCCCCCGAACCTGTCGATGAAAAGATGTATATCATCAATATCTTTACTATATTGTAGCACCGCGAGCCCGCCTCATTAAAAACCTTTCAGCCCCACTCGGTGCCCTGAAAGGAAAAGAGTGCGTCTGAAAACTCGCGGGCGTTTCAGTATATTGTATGTTTACAAAGAGGACTATATTTCGACTTCAAGCATAAAATCGCCTAAGTTGCGCCACGTTCCAGGGATTTGGCTCGGCGACTCCTGTCTTCTTGTCCTTTATTCTGTATGCTCCTCCTTCAATTACTTCTGTGATGACGTATGGGCCAATCCATGGCGACTCAAGTTTCTCATGGCTATTTTGCGTAAGCCGAAGAACTAAGTCGCCTACCTGGAAGGATCTTGGTCGCAAACGTCGACTGTGGTATTTTTTCAAATCTTGCTGCTACTTAGTGACTCGTGACAATACTTCGTCTCGAGCTTCGTCGAGTGCATCGACATCGTCCTCCAATGCCTTTCTTGAAGTTTCTTCGTCATATTCCGCTACTCTCGGGGAATTGTGTTCTATTTCTATCGGCAGCACTGCCTCAGCTCCATGGACCAGAAAAAACAGAGTTTCCTGTGTCGCTGTATTTGGTGTTGTTCGAATACTCCATAACACGCTAGGTAACTCCTCTGGCCATGTGTGTCGAGCTTTTTCCAATGGTGTTAGCAGACGTTTCTTGATGCCGTTGCAGATGATGCCGTTCGCTTTCTCGACTTGACCATTGGTCTGCGGGTGCGCAACTGATGCAAAGTGTAGTTTGATGCCTACCTCTGCGCAATAAGCTTTGAATTCCTTGGATGTGAAATTGCTGCCGTTGTCTGTGACGATGTTATGAGGGACTCGAAATCGAAAAACGATGCTCTTAACAAACTTGATTGCGGATGCTGCATCTGGTGAATTTATCGGCTTCGCTTCTATCCATTTTGTGAACTTGTCGACTGATACGCGTACATCACGCGTCCGTTGGGAACCCCAAGAGGAAGGTGTGATGCGTACAGCGGCAAGTTTTCCCTCAGAAAGAAACCAAGGTTTATCGAACCAGGAGGAGCCAAGAAGCACGTTGAAGGTTGATGGCGGCGAGATGTAGTGCGGCGCAACACCAGGGATTCCGGCGCCAACGTGGAACCTGCACAACACAACCAAAGTACTTTGCCCCAACGAAACAGTGAGCTTGTCAATCTCACCGGCTTGCTGTAACAAAGGATTAGATGTGTAGTGTGGATGATGATTGTTTGCAAAGAACAGTAAAGAACAATAGCAGCAGATTTGTATTTCAGATGTAAAGAATGGACCGGGGTCCACGAGTTCACTAGAGGTGTCTCTCCCATAAGATAAATAGCATGTTGGGTGAACAAATTACGATCGGGAAATTGACAAATAAACAGAGCATGACAATGCACATACATGATATGATGAGTATTGTGAGATTTAATTGGGCATTACGACAAAGTACATAGACCGCTATCCAGACATGCATCTATGCCTAAAAAGTCCACCTTCAGAGTTATCATCCGAACCCCTTCCGGTATTAAGTTGCAAAACAACGGACAATTGCATTAAGTATGGTGCGTAATGTAATCAATAACTACATCCTCGGACATAGCATCAATGTTTTATCCCTAGTGGCAACATCACATCCACAACCTTAGAACTTTCTGTCACTCGTCCCGGATTTAATGGAGGCATGAACCCACTATCGAGCATAAATACTCCCTCTTGGAGTTAAGAGTAAAAACTTGGCCAGAGCCTCTACTAATAACGGAGAGCATGCAAGATCTTAAACAACACATAGGTAATAGATTGATAATCAACATAACATAGTATTCTCTATCCATCGGATCCCGACAAACACAACATATAGAATTACAGATAGATGATCTTGATCATGTTAGGTAGCTCACAAGATCCGACAATTAAGCACATGAGGAGAAGACAACCATCTAGCTACTGCTATGGACCCATAGTCCGAGGGTGAACTACTCACTCATCACTCCGGAGGCGACCATGGCGGTGAAGAGTCCTCCGGGAGATGATTCCCCTCTCCGGCAGGGTGCCGGAGGTGATCTCCCGGAATCCCCCGAGATGGGATTGGCGGCGGCGGCGTCTCGGTAGGTTTTCCGTATCGTGGCTCTCGGTGCGGGGGTTTCGCGACGGAGGCTTTAAGTAGGCGAAAGGGTAGGTCAAGGGGCGGCACGAGGGCCCCACACACCAGGGCCGCGCGGCCAAGGGCTGGGCCGCGCCGCCCTGTTGTGGCGGCGCCTCGTGGCCCCACTTCCTTCCCTCTTCGGTCTTCTGGAAGCTTCGTGCAAAAATAGGACCCTGGGCGTTGATTTCGTCCAATTCCGAGAATATTTCCTTTGTAGGATTTCTGAAACCAAAAACAGCGAGAAAATAGCAAGCTGGCTCTTCGGCATCTCGTTAATAGGTTAGTGCCGGAAAATGCATAAATACGACATATAATGTGTATAAAACATGTAGATATCATCAATAATGTGGCATGGAACATAAGAAATTATCGATACGTTGGAGACGTATCGGCATCCCCAAGCTTAGTTCTGCTCGTCCCGAGCGAGTAAACGATAACAAAGATAATTTCTGGAGTGACATGCCATCATAACCTTGATCATACTATTGTAAGCATATGTAATGAATGCAGCGATCAAAACAATGGTAATCACATGAGTAAACAACTGAATCATAAAGCAAAGACTTTTCATGAATAGTACTTTCAAGACAAGCATCAATAAGTCTTGCATAAGAGTTAACTCATGAAGCAATAAATCAAAGTAAAGGTATTGAAGCAACACAAAGGAAGATTAAGTTTCAGCGGTTGCTTTCAACTTATAACATGTGTATCTCATGGATATTGTCAACATAGAGTAATATAACAAGTGCAATATGCAAGTATGTAGGAATCAATGCACAGTTCACACAAGTGTTTGCTTCTTGAGGTGGAGAGAGATAGGTGAACTGACTCAACATAAAATTAAAAGAAAGGCCCTTCGCAGAGGGAGGCATTGATTGCTATATTTGTGCTAGAGCTTTGATTTTGAATACAAGAAACAATTTTGTCAACGGTAGTAATAAAGCATATGTATCATGTAAATTATATCTTACAAGTTGCAAGCCTCATGCATAGTATACTAATAGTGCCCGCACCTTGTCCTAATTAGCTCGGATTACCGGGATCATCGCAATACACATGTTTTAACCAAGTGTCACAAAGGGGTACCTCCATGCCGCCTGTACAAAGGTCTAAGGAGAAAGCTCGCATTTGGATTTCTCGCTTTTGATTATTCTCAACTTAGACATCCATACCGGGACAACATAGACAACAGATAATGGACTCCTCTTTAATGCATAAGCATGTAGCAACAATTAATGTTCTCATATGAGATTGAGGATATATGTCCAAAACTGAAACTTCCACCATGATTCATGGCTTTAGTTAGCGGCCCAATGTTCTTCTCTAACAATATGCATGCTCTAACCAATAAAGTGGTAAATCTCCCTTACTTCGGACAAGACGGACATGCATAGCAACTCACATGATATTCAACAAAGAGTAGTTGATGGCGTCCCCGAGAAAACATGGTTATCGCACAACAAGCAACTTAATAAGAGATAAAGTGCATAAGTACATATTCAATACCACAATAGTTTTTAAGCTATTTGTCCCATGAGCTATATATTGCAAAGGTAAAGAATGGAAATTTTAAAGGTAGCACTCAAGCAATTTACTTTGGAATGGCGGAGAAATACCATGTAGTAGGTAGGTATGGTGGACACAAATGGCATAGTGGTTGGCTCAAGGATTTTGGATGCATGACAAGTATTCCCTCTCGATACAAGGTTTAGGCTAGCAAGGTTATTTGAAACAAACACAAGGATGAACCGGTGCAGCAAAACTCACATAAAAGACACATTGTAAACATTATAAGACTCTACACCGTCTTCCTTGTTGTTCAAACTCAATACTAGAAATTATCTAGACTTTAGAGAGACCAAATATGCAAACCAAATTTTAGCAAGCTCTTTGTATTTCTTCATTAATGGGTGCAAAGTATATGATGCAAGAGCTTAAACATGAGCACAACAATTGCCAAGTATCAAATTATTCAAGACATTTTAGAATTACTACATGTAGCATTTCCCGATTCCAACCATATAACAATTTAACGAAGAAGATTCAACCTTCGCCATGAATACTATGAGTAAAGCCTAAGGACATATTTGTCCATATGCAACAGCGGAGCGTGTCTCTCTCCCACACAATGAATGCTAGGATCCATTTTATTCAAAAAAAACAAAAACAAAAACAAACCGACGCTCCAAGCAAAGCACATAAGATGTGATGGAATAAAAATATAGTTTCAGGGGAGGAACCGGATAATGTTGTCGATGAAGAAGGGGATGCCTTGGGCAGCCCCAAGCTTAGACGCTTGAGTCTTCTTAGAATATGCAGGGGTGAACCACCGGGGCATCCCCAAGCTTAGAGCTTTCACTCTCCTTGATCATATTGTATCATCCTCCTCTCTTGACCCTTGAAAACTTCCTCCACACCAAACTCGAAACAACTCATTAGAGGGTTAGTGCACAATAAAAATTAACATGTTCAGAGGTGACATAATCATTCTTAACACTTCGGACATTGCATAAAGCTACTGGACATTAATGGAACAAAGAAATTCATCCACCATAGCAAAAGAGGCAATGCGAAATAAAAGGCAGAATCTGTCAAAACAGAACAGTCCATAAAGATGGATTTTATTGAGGCACCAGACTTGCTCAAATGAAAATGACCAAATTGAATGAAAGTTTCGTACATATCTGAGGATCACGCACGTAAATTGGCATATTTTTCTGAGCTACCTAAAGAGAGGCAGGTCGAAATTCGTGACAGCAAAGAAATCTGTTACTGCATGGTAATCCAAATCTAGTATGAACTTTACTATCAACGACTTTACTTGGCACAACAATGCACAAAACTAAGATAAGGAGAGGTTGCTACAGTAGTAAACAACTTCCAAGACTCAAATATAAAATAAAGGTACTGTAGTAAAAACATGGGTTGTCTCCCATAAGCGCTTTCTTTAACGCCTTTCAGCTAGGCGCAGAAAGTGTATATCAAGTATTATCAAGAGATGGAGCATCGATATCATAAGCTCCCCCATCTGTAGGTGTACTAAGGGCTTTGTCAATTTTAGGCCTATAATAATATTTTTTTGGTTTAGGCACTTTGGAGACATGCATAAACTTTTGCTCCTTACCCACATAAGCTTTTTCTCTAAACTTTATAGATGAAAAGGTTGAACCCAAGGTTCCCATAGCTTTTTCAAGTTCGCCAATCCTATTGATTTGATTATCATGGAAAACACAAGTTCCTAGGACACTAATTCTTTCATCAATTCCTCCTAAGGATTTATCAAGTTCATCAGTTTTATCAAGTAACATTTCCAATTTAGTTTCAATACTTGGAAAAAATTTCTCTATGGTTTCCAATTTTTTCATAACATCCTCAAGAGAGATTTCAATTATAGTTTCATTAACAGGTGGTATTCAAACTAGACTCTCAATGATGCAACTAGCTTCTAAAGCAGGAGTACCTACGAAATTACCCCCCGAAAGAGTATCAAGAACATACCTATTCCAACTAGATATACCAACATAAAAGTTCCTAAGTAGGATAATAGTGGAGTGTTTCTTAGTGCACCTATGATGAGCATCACTGATGACCCACAAGTATAGGGGGTGTATCGTAGTACTTTCGATAAATAAGAGTGTCGAACCCAACGAGGAGCAGAAGGTGTTGACAAG
>NC_061509.1:135063937-135086284 GCF_022539505.1 Lolium rigidum | reverse complement strand
GGCAGGCTGCAAGTGGGCCGTGATGCGGGGGCCCACTTATTTTCCGCATGTATCCGCAATTAATTGCGGGATGTCTGCGGCAGTCCGCAAATACTGATCCGTTTTACGCGGCTCCCGTTTGTGCCCGCATATAGATAGCATCTCTGCAACTTCTCGCCAATCCTGACCATGGAGGTCGTCTCCGTGCACCCCCGATTGGACTCCGCCGACGCCGCCTCGATTCAGCCAGCGCCGGTGTCGATCTGGCTCTTTCGACCTCGATTCGGCCACCTCCGGTCCTGATCCCGTCGTCCCGTCCTCGAATCGGCCGCGTCCGTTGCCAATCCGTCCGCTGACCACCAGCGGAAGGCCGTCTGAGCGTCATCTCCGGTAGCGCGCGGGCGGCTGTCATCTCCGGCAGCGGCGCTTTGGTCTGTTAGCCGAGCGGTTGAAGCCTTTGTTTGCCTCGTTGGTTACAGACTTTTGCGAAATGTGCGGCCTAGGAAGTGGGCCGAGACGGGCCGAGTGGTTGCCAACTTGATCCTGCAAACATAATTCAGTTTGATGCGGGCGTCCGCATCGGTAGTTTTGCCGAGCGGGCCGCCGCGGTTGAACCGCGCCAACTTGCACCCTGACAAGTGGCTAGCTCCTCTTTCCTCCTACATACATGCATGTACTCCTACTAGTTGAATGCCCGTGCGTTGCTACGGCCCCATTAACAGTCATCACACATGTCTTGTAACATGCACGAAGTTCAGGTTCATCACATTACTGAGTTTATATAATTTTCAGCAGTAAGAATACAAATACTCGTCAATGGTGCATGTCTTATCATTTAATCACGAGATATGTAAAATAGCAAACAGATATTTAGATAGTGCTTTAAAAGAAAATATCCTAAATTGTGGGAAAATGGTACGTGACTTGTATAGAAATATCATCATATTCTGGTTACAGCTATTTTCTCCTAACTTTCATCATCAATGGAGAATGCCATGTCTGGCAGCACAGCAAGTGGGCGCTATAATATGAGCGGCACACGAGGCCAAATTGATCGGACTAAATGAAAAAATTAATGAGATTCAAAGCTTGAAGAAGCATAATCATCCCGGAATGGCCAATCTAAGTTGCGTCATGTTGATGATTTCTTCTGGAGATGCAGCCGTTTATCGAAGAGGCCTGAGCAACGGAGATGGTCAATAGAAAGGGTAGACCCAACAATCAAAAAAGAAAGCGATATTACCTATATGAAGATTAATTAGCGATTTTGAATATTTTGTGTCCAAGAACTTGAGCTTTTACTGTTAACTATAATCATCTTGGTCGAGACAGGTGCTGAAGTCCGAGAAAGCCGAGTGGGTTCGGTCACCTACGTCCGACTGACGGCCTTGGCACTTGAATTCGTCTCAGCTTCTTCACGAATGCAGGATCATCATCCTCATGACGTATAGTTGACCGTAGGAAAGGCCTTACTCGAGACATGATTACTTGACTCTCTCCAGTTGAACGGAGTCATGTGCGCGATAAAATATATTTGCTGCCTCCATAGTGCAAGAATATGAAATCTCTACTATATTTATCTAGAAGTCCATCAATAACTGCACGATAAAAAAGTGTCCTATTAGTACTGGAAGAAAAAATTGATAGCTCTGTAGACTTATGATGCCTATATGTCGAGATTAATTGAATAGGAAAAAAACCTTGTCAAGAACAACATGATGATTTGTACAACAATCGACCACAATTAAGAATGTAACCAAGATGAATATGATTAGGACTCAGAGAGAAATCATGGGTGTACATCCAAGTCAGAATCTTGTAGGATACGTAGTTAGCAAGGCTATCTAACAACATTGACAAGCTGACAACATTACTCGGGAAGCAGGGGGCAATAATGTACGACAGATTATTCTCTTAAGAGAAACATGTACCTTTTAGTGAGAAGATGAGCAGATTCAATAGGAGTCATGAACCTCTTGTATGGTCAATGCCGTTCACGATACCTACATTGAAGACCAAAGTCTGATTGCTGCAAAAGCCTGTACGAATGCACCCAGCAAACTCTAATCTGCCGGAGCTCGGCGAGGTGGTCGCGAGCTGCAGCTCCGGGTCGATGCCGGCAATAATAGCTCGGGCAAGCGACCACCAGCTTGTCCTCTGTGCCTCCCCGCCGCCATTTCTGCACTGGTGCGAGTTCCTTCAGCCAGCGCTGCCACTTATTTTCATAGATTAGATGCAATATGCAAAATTGAATCTGACAATATTGTACGACTGTATAGAGATCCATCGAACTTGTTCTTATATTTCACTTGTTTCTTACCAGGATAAGCGCCTGAGCTCCTTCTCACCTGCGAGACAACTAAGATTAAGTGTTAACTTGCTGTTATTTCCTTGACAAAAGTGACACATTTAGCTCCGGAAAGAGGCTACCCAGAAGGCAAATGCAGTTGTTAAAATACAGTCCTATACTTGCGAAACAACATTTCAGAACCTCACACCGTTCACTGTGACAAGTTTGTAATTTGGACTACGCATGCCACAGACTAAACTGTTTATGTTGTATAATGTATCCTTGTCATATGCCAATGTTGTAAAGTTGTACAATATTCATTTTTTAATGTATCATAATGGAATGAGGAAATTAATCATATGTCACTCCATAGACCTGTGTTTTATGACCTGCCACTTCCCAGAATGTAACCAACTATTTGTCACTGTCATGCATGGATGAAGGAAAGAGCAATAAACAGAGCGCAGGCAAATATCTATCAGCTCAGACCAGATTAACTAAAAAAATCAGTGTGGCTTAGATCAAGTAGTCAACTAAATAATCTGCAAGTCATAAATCTTTGATATTCGAACATGGAAGAAATTCTGAAGTACCAGCGGCTAATTACCAAATTTTCCTTTTGACATTTTAAGAAGAGAAAAGCTGACTCCTGGCTTTATCACAAAACAATTATGGCGGTCCAACCCTGTGGAATGTAATTCTAATGTGAATAAATTAATGTCAAAAGTGATTTAACAAACAAGTTTACTCATTCTAGTGGGAATAAATTAATGAGAAATCTGATTTAAATGGTAATAAACCTTGCATCCAGCTACTACGGCATGATAGATAGACAAAGGAGCAGTGCTATGCTACCGTAGATGAGTGCCATATAAGGAGTAGAGTACCACTGACATTAGATTGTTCATATTGATGGTTAATGTCACCCCATATATTTTCATATCTACTATGGATGCAGCCATTGTAATAATGTGAAAAGTACAATTTTGTGCGATATTTCTTTAAAAATCTTACTGCGCCTAAGTTGTAGATTAATATGAAAATATGAAAACTGAAACACATGAATTGATTAGTTTAGAAACCTGTATTCTGGTGAAATATTATTTTCAGGTAAATGGCTAACATTGCAGGCATACCCAATGTGCCACTATTAAAAGCGACAAGTGAGAGTTAATCTGTTTCTATGGATGCTACTACGCTTATAAGGAAACCAAGGTATCTGACCAAAGTTGTAGCACAAAGACACCAATAGGAGGGCCACTATGTGAACAGAAACCAAACCTGGTTAAGAAGTAATTTCACATGCCATTTGATTTGAATTTGAGAAGATGTCATCAAGCTGAAACAGGAGGGAATCCAGTAAGTCAGTCAGAATTGAATAAAATGAATTAAAGCAAAATGCAATAATAAGTTCCTCCATAACAATGTGGTATCCTCATATCTGTCAATACATTCCTTGTGCAGTTGTGCCTGCCAGTACCTTCTATGCTGCAACCCATATATACCGATGGAAAAGAGCTGAGACTGCTTGTTCATCAACCAGACGGTCTGCTGACCACGGTGACTGAACTGCGACCATATAAACCCAAAGATTAACATCTGAATAACATGTAGTAGAAAAGCTTGAGGAATTGGTAATCAGAAATGCAAATACAGCTGTAATATGAATCTTAACGCACAACTTCCAGGCTCTGATATGAGGATCTGCAATTCTACATTTATATGTAGATCTCGGGTAAACCACTGGCAAAGCAGCTTAACATTCCTACTCCGACTCGCTCTAGAGAGGGCTGTACCTGATGCTCCTCTCGGGTTCGTGCTCCAGCGTGAACCGGACAACGCCGAAATGTAGAGGTTCCTAACACCTCCACGCCAGCAGAGACGAGGGCGTGTGCTCGTGAATTGATTAGAAGGCCGGCCTGACCTGTACCCAACCTTGCCGACCAACCTAGCACATCCACTGCCAGCAGCCCCACCAACGCTAGCCCCTCTTACGATCTACCTTAGCAAGATCGTAGCAGCTGCAGGAGGGGATCCAATAGCATGAACCTCCCCCAAATAACAAATTGGAGGTCGCCGAGCAGGGCCACCTGGAGTTCTCCGGAAGCGCTCCTATCATTTTCCCCTGTCCTACAAGTCCAGCACCTTGTATATCCAAATAATCAGAGAGATGAATAGGAGGGAAGAGAACAGATGGAAGGAGGGGCGGAGCGTATCGGCCACCGCCGGCCAGCTACCTCGGCCAACGGCAACACCGTGTGTCCAGGCCAGTGCGTCCCCACTTCTCATGGCGTTCCTCATCCCTCCTTCGCGGTCGGTTCAAGATGACGCTTGCCGTCGGGGCAATATGCCATGTCACCGTCGGCGGTGGAGGAATGTCTATGGCACGACCTGTGGAACGGGGGAGGCAGCATGTCGAGGTATGGGGAAGCGACGGGGACGGGTGTCTGGAAGGCGGATCAACTGGGAGTGGGGAGGCGGATCGAGTGGGGTGGGGCGGCGAACATGCAGAGATCGTGTGGGGCAGTTTTGGGAGATCAAGATCGTGGGCAGAGTTGATTGTGTGCGTGGACGGAGGAGCAATTCGATGGGCCTGGCCCATTCGAGTATTCGAGGGAAAAGAACAGGGAACAAGCAACCTACCATGGGACACCACCTCTAGCCATTTAATATAGTAGAGATATAGGTAGGTTTATAACCTTTTTTTTAATAACGGCCACGTGCTGATTTAAGCTAGAGCATGCACTGCACCTCCCAAAACCTCTCTGGCTGGCTCGCTCACTCTGTGTCGTGCTCGTCAACTTGCCCAAAATGGCCGGACGTGTCCGGGCCGCAAATTGCGACAATTGATGCCATTGAACAGTGATCAGCTCGTGCCGATCGTACTGTTTGTTTCAGCCGGATCGATAATCGGTACCGTTGATCCGCCCCTGACTCGATGTGCCGACATTGATTTAGGATGACACGGCCCTTATCTTTCAGCCCCGTCGCAAGTGGCCATTTTGCGTTGTATGGCTTCACTGGCTTGTGCAGGTATCCTACGTGACAACGATTCTAGTCTACGTTCGTTGAATTTGTTGGTAGCCCTGCTTGCACGTTCTCCTTAATTATCCAAGCTATTTTTTTTTTCAAAAGCAATCTGAAACTTAATTCTCCCATGTCGACATGTATACGCTTTAATCCCCACTCTCCTTTTTTTGGGCGCAATTTAGGTTGTTTAGAATCCGGGCAAGTTAAACATTTTTTATTTGACCATCCATGTAATTAAAAAGGCTATAAATATGTGAAAGCATCTAAACCAGGGAGTGCAGTTTTGGCTCCCGGGTTCAAATGAACCTTTTATCTGGACCGTTGTATTTCGTGTGGAGATTGATGATAGTGTCAGAAATGAATGCACAATGTGCGCTCGTAAATGGAGTATACAGCAGCGCTGTCGCATACGGTTGGTCATAGACCAGCGGTACATTTCGCAGGCCGCTTCGTAGACCACGGGTCCGAGGAAGTGTGGCCACAGCGTCGCGTGTCTTCCGGATCTAGCGAATGGGAATTTCGTCTCTCCGGGCGAGAGAGAGAGTAGAGTAGGCATCCACTAGCTCCGGTGATTCGACCATCCGCCGAGCGGGCGGCCTTATCTGTGGAGAGCGGCACGGGCGGGATCAAACCACGATTCTCCTGGCAACCTCATGCAACGAAAATGGACTTTCCCATGGATCTAGTGAGCAGGTAACTTCGTTCAAGCTTCTTTCTGGGTCAAGGTGCAGGCAGCTGCAGAAAAATCTTTTGCTGGCTCTCACCTGTAGACTGTGTCCTCCATTTTTCAGTTTGGCTATCTACGAGGGCGCATGAGTTCCTGTGGAAAATGGTCCGGTCCACGACCCACGCCGGAAGAGGTCGAGTACAGCCATGTAGGGTCGATGGAGGAGGAGCAATCGGGGGTCGGCATCGTGCAGGCTGTGGCCGGAGGTGGTGAGAAGGACGCTGACAAGCAAGCTGGCTCCCATAGTCAACTGGGACGGAGAATCCATAGTCTCCGGGGTGGACAAAAAGGTTTGGATTATGCCCGCTGAAATCAGCTGCTAATTCCAGGTTTTAGTCACTAAGTTCGGGCTCTGAAAAATCTATTAGAGCCATTTTGACATGTTAGTACCAGAGGAAAAGAGAGAGATTAGATAGTTAGATCATATTGTGTTGGGTGGTAGGAGCAAACATTTCAGGTAGTATTTGTTTGTGCTAGTAGATGCAGGGAGTCGTCGGGTTATCAGTTGGAACAAACACATGGGTGCTAGTGTGCTACGATGGGCTAGTTGGGTACAGAGGTGCGAAATAGTTAACTAGTCTGTGTGCTTTCATGTGACAAGATGGAGTGATTTGAACTGAAAATTGGTTAGGAAATTGGGGTCATGCAATGCCATTGTGGTTTCAGTTAAACTTGTCTAGAACTCATGCGGAATTTGAAAAATAATTTGGTACATCATGTGTGTTGCGGTAGCGTTTTTCATGTCGAATAGCTCCGGGTAGCAGCGAGGTTCAGATTGGTTGACTAGTCTCTGAATTTTCTTGAGATTACATAGATAAAAATGAAACTGAATCATACATGGAAAAATTTGGTGATGCAATGACCTTGATGCGGGGAATTAAGCAAGTCCAGAACAGCTGCAAAATTTTGGAAAGAAGTTCGATAGGAGATTCTGAGTGGTGTTGTTGCACTTGCCACGTACATCATATGATAGCTGGCAAATTGAGTTTGTTCATTATCGAGCTTTAAACTGGTAGTGCCTACGTAGATTCTGTTTACATGATACATGATTGTCGCGCTTTCAGGGTCCCAGGAAGTGTGCCCTTGAAAAATTGATCTGTGGTTATGCAGAAAAACTTGGGCATGATGTCGTTGATCCTTGCGTGGGGACAATGTTCGATTTACTCGGTGAAGCTGATGATTTCTACAACATGTACTCGTGGGCAGGGACGGAGTCAGGAAAATGTTTTGCAGGGGGCAATTAAATATTAGCTTAACTGGAGGGAACCATATAGCTAATTTCTTTCAAATTTGTGGCCCAATCTGCATACAATATAGGAGATCTTTCAGAATTTTTTTTAGCATAGGGGGGCATGGCCATAGCTAGCCCCCCTGCAAGCTCCGTCCCTGCTCGTGGGAGCATGGTTTCGACGGTAGGTATGGAGAGCCGTCTGAATGTAGAGAAGACCAAATGCATGCAGGAAGTAGTGTGTGGATGGCTCGGTAAGTGTCTGCAATTAGACCCGATCCCCCGTAATGCCATGTCTTGGTTATGTGGATTGTACTGACAATAAAAAGTTGTTCCACCCCTTTCTTTGATCAGGACAAACCGTCAAACGAGAACACAAAATCATGCTGATGTAAGTGCCCCGCTATGACCAAGTTGCTTCAGAGTGCGGACACCGGACAATGGATGGTACATAACTAAGCACAGAGTGAAGCACAACCACAAGATGACTGAAACTGTAGAGAGGAGCTTGTCAGGCTGCAAACGAGGATTGCACACACCTATTCGTCCACTGTCGATACACCCGGCAAGTGTGGCATCGGTTCTGCTCTTGAACAAAGGTGCACTTCCGAATCCTAGATGATGCCTTCCAGTACACGGAGTAATGGTGACTGACGGCGAGGAAGAAGGCGCCCAAGATATTAACAAGCGATATCGACACCGTGACAATTTTGGTGGACTGGTTAATATGGAAAGAGCAAAATTTCTGGATCTTCCAGCAGGAGTTCAGCAAGGTAAACAGAGTGTTTGAGCTGATTATCAAGGAGACCCGGGCCTGGCGACCGGCTGGCTGCTTAACTCTGTTTTAGAGTAGCTTTATTGAGGTGTGACAGTTGTTGTTTTTGTTCTCTAGGCTCTCTCCTGGGGCTTGTTTTATGTGATGAAAACACATTTGTAAACCTTGTACACCTTGTACAACTCTCCTTCTCTTCTTGATAAAATTCGGAAGATGGCCCTTCGAAAAATAAACTGTAGAGGAGGTATTCTGGCCGTCACACAAGCACATATGGTGTCCCTGCTCATCGAAAGAGCACCTGCATCAATTACAGATGTTGTTGTGTGAGTTATGCTTTTCTCAAGGATTAGATTAGATTTGAATGTCAAGGATTAGTACCAAATTGTTGTCTGAACAAAGCTGTTTGGCAGGTGTTCATATTGAGGATTAGTACCATATTGTTTTCTGAACAAATGTGTACTCAAATTTTTCATTTGTTGTTGAGGGCAATACCAGAACTGTATTGTCATTTGAAGCAGTGGACACCTTGGCAGGATTCAGTATGAACCAAGAAACACGGAGATTAGAAAAAG
This sequence comes from Lolium rigidum, assembly GCF_022539505.1. NCBI lineage: Eukaryota > Viridiplantae > Streptophyta > Magnoliopsida > Poales > Poaceae > Lolium > Lolium rigidum. The sequence goes on along the minus strand of NC_061509.1, from coordinate 135,077,683 downwards.
CTCGAATCCTAATAGTAAATTCATACGCTGTGGAGAAGTGTTCATTCTGGTCAACACCTAGAAGCCATGCCACATCGTTGCTTTCAAAATTTGAACCCCATCAGTAGGTCACAACAAAGTTTCAATGCCTGGAAGCATGCATTAGGTAGATGCCATTACGAGACTGCTCTCTCCCTTCTGTAAATCAAGCTAGAAGGGGGTCAAAAAGAAGAAGAGCAGCGAACCCAACAATGGCGCCCACCGGTGGCTGGTCTAGCTCAGGTGTGTTGACCTCCGATGGAGGACTCTCCGTTGTTGATATCATAGGTGCATAGGTAAGCTTACTGAAAACATAAGCAACACGTGTTCAGAAAATTCTCCATTTCTTGTCTTAACGCATAGATTGTGCTTTGAAAATGTGTTAGATCAACATTAACTGATCGAGCGAGAGTGGAGTTCAGCTGACGCTGATAGACGCGGAAGGATTCACATGCAACTACTCACCAGTGTCCCCGAGGTGGACATTTCGGCTTATTTTAACTTGTGCGTGTTGACAACGCGAGTCGTTGTGCCTCGCCGCATGCGGTTGAAGAGAATCCAGACGTTAGTCCAGGACATCGCGGATAATATGTACCGAGACATCAAAAGTCCGGACCGTCGTGATCAATGCGCCTACTGCTGGTAGATGTCCACTGTTCAATAATCGGCTTGCACGCCCATATACGACAGTGAATACAAGGATTGGTATCAATCTGTCCACAACTGATTGGTTCAGCTAGCGAGTTCATTTGGTCTCGGGAGCCAATATGGATTTCCATCTAAACCAGCAAAAACCTAAAAATTATAGTTTGATCAATACTTTTTTCGAGAAGGGGGGAAAACCCTGACAAAAATATAGTGGCGCAGAAGAAAATGTCGAATGTTAGGCGTTGACTAAGCGCAAATTGTTTGGGCACCAGCCTCTGTCGATGTCTTACCTTCCTCAAATTAGCATACAAAATGAGAGCCCCATATGCAATAATTTTGGTGGGTATGCAATATCATAGCAACGAGGAAGATGCAGCTTGCCAATAGCAATCCAATAGCTTTCCAATATTTCCAAAGACGTCAATGCAAAAAATCCTCAATCATCCCAATAAACCATTGAACAACAAGACTTCACACATGCACCACAAAATACTAGCCTATGCCTAACATGACCCCTTACAACAATAAACACGACCCTTTGTAACAACAACCAAAATGAGCTCAATGTAAGACAAGTCCATATGCAATAAAACATGTATGAGCTTGCAACACTTCAAATATACGACTGAAAATAACATCAAACCTCTTCACCATCAATATTTTGCGGCCATTGGACTTGCCGGAGCTCTGATGTTGCTAGGTTTGTCGAGGTTGAACTTATGGGTAGTAATTTCAAAAACCTTGGTAAGCAAGCCGAGGGTTTAAAATGATCAAATCGCTTTTGTAGATCAAAGTGACTCATGTGCAACCGATTACTCCACGGACCACATCGTTGTTAGAAATTTTGATTTTCTCTTGTCAAAAGACACTTGTTCGGGATGCCTATAAATACCTAACATTATCAGTAAGAAGAACACTCTTGGATTCGGTTGTTGATTGTCAATCTGTGTTTACACTAGTCAAAACAATCCTAACATGTTGAACTTCTTTTACTTCTTCCCTATCCGACTGCATTGCTTTTGCGAACCCGGCGATTGATGGATTGAGTGTTGCTCACCTATATATTAGACACAGGCGGATGTTCTATACATGAACTTCTTGTTTTTATAAATTGCTAATGTCGGTTCTGTGGAACTAAACACAGGACAGGACAGAGGTGTGTGGGCGTCGAAATTTCCACGATCTCTCCTGCCGAGATGGCCCACGCCCACATGCAGAGGCAAAGTGACATGCATGCGTTTGTGGAGCCACTCGATCAGGGAGACATGAAGAGGCTACATATACTGGACCGACTGATACCCGAAACCATCAATCACATCACAGCAAGCTTCGGTATCCACTACTGTTGTAGCGTGAGAACTGAGAAGGCATGGGTCCTGTCGTAGTACTTGTTCTGATCGCGGTGGTAGCCGGCGGCGCGGCGGTGCGTGGCCACCCCGGTGACGGCACTCCGGCGGCGCGGTTCTGGGAGGCAGCCCTCCCCGGCTCACCGATGCCAGAGGCCATTGCCGACCTCGTCCAGAAAGGTACGTGCAGTTCTGAAGAAGACTGACGGACACCATGTCCCATGTACATATCACCATGATTTGTAGTACGAGTTGTTAACGGGGACGCGCCGCAGGCACCGATCATTCGCCGCTCGCGGAGCACCGTTCTGCCGCCATGTTTCTGCCCAACGCGTGCCTTGGATACAAGTACGACATCCAGTGCGGCAAGCCGCCTCCGGCGAGCACAGAGGCCGCACCGGCGGTGGAGGGCATCTTCTTCCGCGAGGCCGCCATGCGCGTGGGGAGCACGATGACGGTCGCCCTTCCGGCGGCCGTGCCGGCTGCGTTCCTCCCGCGAGACGTCGCCGACAGGATCCCCTTCGGCAACCTGACGGACGCCCTCGCCACGTTCAACATTGCGCCGGACTCCCAGGAGGCGGACCAGCTGAGCGACACCGTGCGCGAGTGCGCCGCGCCGCCGCTCGCCGGCGAGCGGAAGGCGTGCGCCACGTCGCTGGAGGGCGTCGTGCTGAGCGCAACGCGCATGCTGGGCACGCGCCGGGTGGCCGCAGCGGCGTCGGCGCTCCCGAGCACCGGCCTGCCACGCGCCGCGTATGTGGTGCAGGCGACCAGCCCGCTCGGCGGCTCGCGCTTCGTGGCCTGCCACAGCAGGCCTTACCCGTACGCCGTTTACCAGTGCCACATGACGGAGCGGTCGTCCAAGGCGTACGTCTTCTCCATCCGCGGCGGCCTCCGTGGGGACCCGACGATGGACATGGCGGCGCTGTGCCATTTCGACACCTCCAACTGGAACCCAGCTCACCCGGCATTCAAGATCCTGCGCACCCACCCCGGCGGCTCGCCCGTGTGCCACTTCCTGCCGTACGCCGACCTGCTGTTCGGCGAGAAGGCGGCTAATGCGTAGCTGCCTACTGCTCCAAGAAGAGATAAGTGTTACTAGCAGGGAGGAAAATGTTTGTGATGTCGAATCAACTCCCGTGCATAAAAATACTGCCATTCATAGATCTGCTATTACAGGCAACCGAACGAATTCTCATCCTCTGAACCGTAATGCTGAATTATCATTTGTGCCGCAAACAGTACAAGTTAATAAATTCCATTGTGCTGTACATCCACTTCCCTCAAATCAACAGAACAGCGACAATTTGGCAGAATCAGTAGCCTCTCAGCAACTCCTGTCGCATTTCTCTTAACATGATAACAGAATATAGCCTACACCCTACAGTCACGAGTCATGCATCCTCCTCTTCACTCTTCACTTCCTTCTCCGAATTCCCTCCAACCGTGAAACGTCTCTTGTTAGCATTCAGATCGCCCGAAGAGTGCAATTGTCCTCGTTTTCTTACAAGACGGGATGCGGTATCACGGTCAGCTTTTGCCTCACTGTAGTCAGGCTGTTGATACGACCCAACAAACAAATCGGGAAGAGAGGGCAAGTGAGATGACCCACATTCCACATTGAACTTCTTCGTTACAGAGTGAAAAAAGAGCACGTACCTTGATTGCTAGTGCCCTGTCAAAAGATTCAATGGCTTTATCTGGCTCTCCAAAATTTAACTGTGCTCTACCGAGAGTTACCCAAGCCTGCGAATCAATAAACCATATGCTCAGTTGATCCCAACAGGGAAACTGGTCAACTGTAAAGCAATGGCGGGTATATGCAAGAGGTCAAGCCACATCAACAATATACAAAATCTGATTTAACAGTCCATCTGATGAATTGTTACGCTAACCTCAGGCCATGATGGTTCAACTTCTGTTGCTCCTACAAAGTATACAAAACAGAGAGTAACTGTTTCGTTTGAAGTAGCAATATGAGAATCGAACATTTGATCTAATGACGTATCGTATGTACTGCTATGATCAGTGGAACGGCACAAAAGTCAAAATAGGGATTGCAAAATTACAACTTAAGAAGGAACCTCCAAATTCAGGTATCGCATACAGTTACACATTAGAAGACGAACAATGATTCACTTCTGACAGAAAGAAAAAAACCATAAAGGTTGAGTGAATCCTAGACATTGGATTGTTGCAACTACAAACTACCCTAAGTAGAGAAGGTCATATTACTCTCAGCTTGCGAGAATTTTAGCACAGCAACAATAACTCAATAAATAATTCATCAGAAAACACAACAGGGGGAGTGGAGAAAATTACTAGTCGCTGCTGTCAATGCACGCCATGCATCTCCCAACTCAAGTAAAACCTGAGCTTTCTGTTCGTGAATTATTACATTATCTGGTACCAAGCTAAGTGAAGCCTCCCACTTACTGAGCGCTTCATGGTACTTCCCTTCCTAAAAAGTAACAGAAATATCAAATATGACCTCATGAGTGCCTAAGAATAAGAGTAGCATCATAGCATTTGTTTTTCTGTGTAAAGCAGCATTATTACAAGAGAGAGAGAAAAACATTAGCAACGACGCCACATCTCTGGTGCCTTGAACTGTTCATAACACCGCAAACCTTAATTCAATACAAGCCTAGCCAGAAAACAAATCTGATATTAAAAATAGAGTGATACGTGTATTTCTGTGCGGCTGCAAGTTGCAGCATCCGCAATCCAAGTTAGGAGTTGGTCCAGGTTTTTTCAGGTCAGCCCGAAACCCACCTGGCACGACACGATCAGAATAAAATGGGTTGTCTTCCAGAAAAAAAAGGGTGAAAACAGGTGGGACTGGTACAGCATGACAGCCTAGACACAGAAAATGGGCCACGTTGTACTATGTCTAGAAGTTCTAGTTCTCAAATATACAACCAAAAGTTTCAATTTTCTGCTTGAAGTTACCTCTTATAAATACTTGTTACTCCTAAAGCTCTATATTGTGATTGGCTAAGTATTCTTGAACGAAACTTGATTCTCTCTGCTTCTTTTATTTAGTTTTGTCGGTACCCGTAATAGACAACATTCATGGTATTGTTATGTGTCACAATAGAGTTTAATGTTTAGTTTGGGTCAGGTTAAACCTTATGGTCGAGTGTCTACATATAAACTGTGAGAAACTCTTGCCTGCACATCAATGGATCACCTTATAAGCAAATTAGCTGAAATTTATCTTGCTTCTTAGACTTAGTAATATTTAGAGCATGTGATACCATTGCTAGGTAGGACTGCTACCTAGGATGCTACAATTTCTAAAACAAGAAGTGACCGTGTGCCGTCTATTATTAATACTCCCTCCGGCTAAAAATAGGTGTCTTAGTTATAGATACATATACGGATTCATAGTGTCTTCTAGGCCATGTACCACTAAGGGTCACGATTCACCACAAAAATTCAATTCATAGGGATATGCTGTATTATTCAGTCATGGTATCTGTAACAGCATTGAGCACTCTTAAGGAATAACGCATATAACCACAACTACACACCAGTCCTTAAACCAACAGTAATCACATAAAATTTTATAGAGATACCTCAGCTAGCTTGTTCCCTTGGTGTTGGAGCGACTGGGCGGTATCAAGTGGCTTGGTTGCAGGATATTCAGTTCCTGCTTCTTCGCTTCCTTTCTTTTCATCCTCATCGTTGTCGCCCTCAGCACCAAATGGCAGCCCTGGCTTAGCTGATGCTACCACCGGCTGCCTCTTCGTCTTGGCATTCTTATTCCATGCTATCTTCATTGCGTAACTGTTTTACATGATAGGCTATCACACTCTGTACCAACAACAACATCATCAACAGAAAAAGGGAAATTGGGTTTGATCTGCTAAGCTACACAGAAGTACCCTTCTTGGTATAGATGAAGATACTAACAAATTAAAAAAAGAGTAATTTATTCTTTTAACGTTTTCTATACTGCTTATATCGAATTCTAGATTCTTGTTCGGTAATAGAGAGTCTCCAAATGCATATGTACATTGATAATCCTTAGAAAGCAATTCGTCGAACAAGTTATGGGTGCTCTAGGAAAGATAGGCTCTTTGGTCCCCCAGCTAAGACAGCATGCCACCCCGATCTTATTAGGAGTTAACGCGGGCCATCATGATAAGCTATGACTTAATCAACCAAGCATGATAGAGGATGAAGTAGTACAAGAATCAACTATCGGGGATGAACGGAGGCACCCGCAAGAGAAGAGTCCCAGAATGGTACTCCAGTAGGATGAAGAGCGATTAGCTGGGGATGACTTACAGGCGGATCCAGGAGCATGCACCAACGACGGTTTCTCGGTTCGATCGGTTGGTCGGTCGCTCAGCTTGCAGGATCGAAGCACGAGGCTGGAGGACCGCCGCTCCGGTAGAAACTAGAGAGTTCGACTTAAACAGGATTTTTCATTTTGACCCTCTTAAATATTGGAATTTGCTTAATCGTGTGGTGCCAGCCCAAGTAGTGGTTTCTGGTTTGGCTGCTAGGCCTAATTCCAAGGCCCGGCTGAATCGCCCGACTATGGAGCGGCTGCGTCCGTCCGGCGGGGTAAGAAAATGCTGGCGGCGCCGGCAACGAAAAGGCGGTGAATGGCAGAGTCGCCGGAGCAGCGGCGAAGCTGCGGTACGAAATGCAGAGTTGCCGGGAGTACGTTGCTCCGGGACCGGGAGGTAGGGTCGCCGGCGACGGAAACGACGATCCATGAGGTGCCATGTGTGGCTACGAGAAGGGTAATGCCGTACGCGTGCAGGATCGCTACGACGGTAGTCATCGGTCCCTCGCATATTCGTCGGCAAATGTGCCCACAATGTGCCACGCGTCGCACCACCATTGGGCACCAAAGATTAGACGCCTCGCCCACCCCACGCACGCACCGTCCTCCTCCCCAGTTCAGTTCAGCTCCCAATCGTCCAGGCCGTGGACCAGCCATCCATCATCCGCTCCAACCAAATATTCCAAAATCCCGCCACGCAGCCGCAGTCGCCATGGCGGAGCGCCTCGCCTCCTCGGCCTCCCTCCTCCCGGCCTCGCCTTCCTCGTCCACCCGCCGCGCCGCGGTCGCAGCAGCCACCGTCGCCTCCTTCCCCTCCTGCTCCGCGCGCACCGGCGGGCTCCGCCTCCGTCCGTCCCCCTCGCGCTTCTCGCAGGTCGGCTTCTGTTCCTTTTTTTGGTTCGATTGGACTTACCAAGCCGTGCGGCTGACCTCTATGTGAATGAACTGCAGAAGGTTGCGGGGAGAGGGCGCGGCGGCGCCGGCGGGGCGCTGCGGGTTGTCCGCTGTATGGCGGCGTCGGATGCCGCGCAGCTCAAGAGCGCGCGGGAGGACATCAAGGAGATCCTCAAGACCACTTACTGCCACCCCATCCTGGTACGTATCTTTACTCTTCAAATCAGTTCTACTCCTAGCTGGCAAATCATTTCCGATCGTGCCCTGAGTTGATGCCACATTCCTACGAACTACTCCATGATACCCCTGCTCAAGGCCTGACGCAGAGCAAAGTTTCAGTATCGGATTTTCATAGCTAGCAGCTCCTTGGTGGCATTTGCTCATTTTAGCGTGTACTACCTCCATTAGAGCAGGTCTAACAGACCCCTTAAAAGCCCCAACCCCGTAAAATAACCGCCGATATACGGGGTAGAGCTCTACCCGGCCGTCTAGCAGACCCCGTAAATCAGCCCCCGGTATCGAATTTTTACAGTTTTGGGTACGGGGCGGCTCCTCGCCCCTTACAAGTACAGGGTGGGAGGCTGAATACGTGGCGAACCCCTAGTCGTGGCGGGCTGAATTTTCAGGAAATCAACTGTTCATCGCGCCGGTCGCGGCCGAGGCGGAGTCGCGTGACGGGGCCGTGGCGGCCGGAGGCCGGTGCATGGCATGGCGCGACGAGCGAGCAGCAGGCCGGAGGGCGCGGCGAGCAGCGGCAGGCCGTGGCGGGCGGGGGCGGCCGGAGGCCCGGGCGTCGCGGGGCGGCCAGGGCGTCGCGGGGCCGGAGCGGGCGGGGCCAGGGGCGTCGCCGGGGCGGCCGGAGCGGGGCCGGAGCGTGGCGAGGCGGGGCCGGGGCGTCGCGGGGCGGCCGGAGCGGGAGACGAGGCGGCCAGGCCGTGGCGGGGGCGTGGCGGGCGAGGGCGGCCAGGCCATGGCGGGCAGGGGCGGCCGGCGGCCGGTGCGGGGGCGGCCGGTGCGGGGGCGGGGGCGGCCGGAGCGGAGACGCGATTTGGCCATGGCCTGCAGTGCCCACAGGTGGAAGAAGAAGAGAAGGAAGATGAGGAAAGAAAAGAAATTAATTTGGCATATTCTTGGAATATGCTTTTTTACCGTTTAGGGATACGGGGTCTGCTAGCTCGTCCGAGTTTTTGGCCGGCGAAAACTGGATACAGGGCCCTCTACTCGCGTTTTAAGGGGCGAAAAAATACGGGGTCTGTTAGACATGCTCTTAGGAAACAAGTGAACCACCTTTGTCTAGACACAATGTATCTAGACGCAATTCAGTGTATCATATTTAGACAAAGTTAAACCACTTATTTCCGAGCAGAGTTTGTATTAATATACACATGAAGAGAGATTGTATTGTGCGAGCATTTGGATTTTAGCACATAGAAAGAACAGAGTTGCGAGCAAATTGAATTTTTCTATCGATGCTGGATGACACCTAGGTCATTGCCACGTCGCAACTCCTGAATGCATGCATTCACCACGGAACATTCCGCTCCATATTGGAGTCCATGAAGGATAATAATGTACCAAGTTAACCATGGTAGATGGTACTCCACTTTGAATCAGCCTTTCATATCGCACAGTGCACATGCCAAGTAAGATACTCTCAAGGAAATTTGAAGAAACCTCCAGTGGCATTGCAGCTGTGAAGTCGGAGTCATCAGGTCGTGAGTGTGGAATGTGATTGATGATGCACAATGACGCTCTTCGCGGTGCTCTGGGATGTGCTTTGTCTGCGTATTTGTGCCACATATCGGCTTTGCCAACAGGTTTGTTTTTGTCTGGTGACCGCTTAGACCTAGTTTAGCTTGGTTGCTTGCCTTATTGTCAGGGTTTTTACCTGGTTTTCCTTATTTAACTGAGTTTGTACGATTTTCAGCGGAAATTCATTTTTGCTCATAGGAGCATATGCTCCCTTTAACCAATAAACATATTTTAGAATGTCAAAAGATCTGGAAAAAAATTCATGCTTATTTCTGAACATTTTTTGTGCGCACGCAAAGTTTCGCGAAAAGCCGATATTTTTTATGGCCTGGATGTCTGGTGAAAAGCCTTTTTTAGCACCAATTTTTGTCTTTTTATACAGGAAAAAAAGTTGGTTTTCCGTGAAACAACTTTGTGCATATATAGAAAGTGGAGATGAACGCGTGATTTTTTTTTTAATATTTTCAAATATGTTCAAACTGTTTCAAATAAAGTGAGCATATGCTCATGGATGCCAAAAGGCAGCTCTCAATTTTCGGTCAGTTTTCCTTATAAAGGGCACCACTCTTTCCGAGGTCGGTAGGGAAGCAAGCAGCGGCCCATATCCTGTTGAACTTAGCAATTTGTTCAGAGGTGGCCATAGAAATGACACTAATGACTACTGTGTTGTCGGTTATGTGGTGCGCCACATGCATCTTTGGTGGTTGGATTCTTCTGGCTGTTTCTTTGGCAAATGATAACCCGCTGGTCGCATAAAATAGAGAGTGAAATGTGTGAATTTATGCATATGGTTGCTTCCACAAGTTCATGTAGGTAAAGTGTTGCATTCTTGAGATCCATCAGAAAATGGTGTAATGCTTGTGCAATAGTCTGTCCGATCAATCATCATGGCCCTGGTATGCCGTATGCAGATGTTCATGCTTTCTACTATGTTCAGGTCCGTCTGGGATGGCATGATTCAGGTACGTATGACAAAAATATTGAGGAGTGGCCGCAGAGAGGTGGAGCTGATGGAAGCTTAAGATTTGATCCAGAATTGAGTCATGGAGCAAATGCTGGTATTCGTCTTGACTGGCCAATTTTTTCAGTCGTTGTACCTTGCTAAGTGTAGGGAAGTAGCTGACATACTTGGATGGCTTATTTCCAGGTCTTACTAGTGCTTTAAAGCTTATTCAACCAATCAAGGACAAATACCCAGGTATCACTTATGCGGATTTGTTCCAGTTGGCGAGTGCTACAGCAATTGAGGTCTCAGCCTTTTCTCTGCTCAAATATCTTGCCAGGCCATTTTGGCAAACGAATAGTAGACTCTATGTGTGTACTCATTTCTTTTGTCAATCTCATTCCAGGAAGCTGGTGGCCCGAAAATTCCGATGAAATATGGAAGGGTCGACATCACAGTACCTGAGCAATGCCCGCCTGAGGGGAGGCTTCCTGGTTAGTGGTTCTGACAAATTTATCATTTATAGCGGTCTCCCTCAGTGTTTACATTGTCTGAAGTTAAGGTATTTATTGAAGTGAAATAATTGATCGTTGCTAAATATTCATGTTTCGCAGATGCTGGCCCACGTTTACCTGCTGAGCACCTTCGTGAGGTCTTCTATAGAATGGGCCTTGATGACAAGGTGTGTCATACCAGAAGCTGGAATTTCTCCTGTTTGCCTGTGTGTTCTTGAGCTTTTTGTTGATCTGTTGGAGTATTTGTGCAGGAAATTGTTGCACTCTCTGGAGCACATACACTTGGAAGATCACGGCCTGACCGGAGTGGCTGGGGCAAGCCAGAAACTAAATATACAGTATGTTTTTCTAGGTCTCCTTGGTTGGGTTTAAAGCAGGACAGTATGTTATTTTTGTAGTACAAAAGGTTTTGGACATGGTCAGTCCCATATAATATCAACTATTCTACAGTTTGAAACTTCAGGATAGAATACACAACTTCTTTTCTTTTCTGTAGACATGCTGGGAGTCTAGACCTACATAGAGAGGGGGGGGGGGGGGGGGCAATCTCAGCTTTGTGTCGTTTTGCAATGAAGTTGTAGATAGCATATCATGCTTTCAAATCTTTGTAACCTTGGTTTACTAATACAACTTGGATCTGATTAACTGTAACTAACCGTAGATCATTGCGGCTACAACACTGAGGTGTTAATATTATTGTGTTCTACAGAAGGATGGGCCTGGTGAACCTGGAGGGCAATCATGGACAGCTGAATGGTTGAAGTTTGATAACAGTTACTTCAAGGTGTGCCCCTTTTTTTCATGGTTTATGAATTAAATTATTCATTTGAGTCTCGGATGATTTGATCTATTAACAATATTTCAGGACATAAAGGAGCAAAGGGACCAGGATCTTCTAGTATTGCCTACGGATGCTGCATTATTTGAGGACCCATCATTCAAGGTAACTTGCTTATTCTCCGCTTATGGCTGGTGACTCAGATGCTATGAAATAGTAATACTGTGATTCATGCAGGTATATGCGGAGAAGTATGCAGAGGACCAGGAGGCATTCTTCAATGATTACGCTCAAGCCCATGCTAAACTGAGCAACCTCGGTGCAAAATTTGATCCTCCTGAGGTGAGCACCACATTCCTGTTTTAATCCTTCTGGCAACCACCTGCAGTTTTCCTGAAGGAGCAAAAGCAACACGAAGGCAGTTTACTTACTTAGCTCTTCCATTCCACTTTCCATCCTTGCTCGTCTTATTTTAATGACAAACTTTGCTTAGCTGCTCCAGTTCGTGTGAAGCCTAACACACAACGTGTAACTATACTTCAGGGAATCTCGTTAGACAATGACACTGGTGCCACACCGGATGACGAGAAGAAGGTTGCTGATCCAGCACCAGCAGATGATACCAACGGAGCAGCACCACAGCCCGAGCCATTTGTTGCCGCCAAATACTCTTACAAAAAGGTTCACACTTGTACAATCTAGGCCCAGTTTTAAAGATTTTTGGACGATACATGCTAGTGAAGCAGTAGTTAAAACTTAGAAGTAAGCGAACTTCAAAATTGTTTGTCGGTGCTTGCAGAGAGAGCTGTCAGACACAATGAAGCAGAAGATCCGGGCAGAGTACGAGGGCCTTGGAGGCAGCCCGGAGAAGGCTCTGCAGTCCAACTATTTCCTCAACATTATGATTGTGATCGCAGGGTTGGCATTCTTGACGTCTCTGGTCGGGAACTGAGAGCCTTGATCTGATGAGTCTTTTCTTTTCCTTTTTTGTTGCTGTGCCGAAATTGACCAATTGTGCAGAGATCAATCGAGGTACATAATGAGTATGTAGCGGAATGCTTTCTGATCTTTTGAGTGTGAGATAAAAGAAAGACAGTCCATTTTAAACTCCGAACAACATATAAATGTTTTCTTCGATTTTGAACCCTGAAGCTGTAAAATCATGTATATTTCACCCTGGGCTTTCAGAAGAATATCTTGAATTCTAACCCGGTTTTGGGTAGTGGTTTTGCATTTGGGTGTATTAAAATATTTAAAAACTCAGAGAGGTAGGGAATACTTGGAGCATATAAGCTGCAATATTTATGTAAACTATGGCTATCAGTCTATCTGTGGCATGTGCAAATGTAATAAGAGGTAAAAAGACTCAAGCCTTGTCTTGATTTTTTTTTGTATAGAAGACATATTTCCAATTTTGATGATTTTTTTTGTGTGGATTCCCGGTCAGTAGCAACTAGCAACCCCTTCATTTGTGAATATCTTAATTGTTTTTGAAACTTCAAAGGTGCAAACCCTACCTAAATAATCGGGTTAAGGTTAAATTTGAAACAATTCATTGGTGTGGAGAATGCAAAGAAGCGAGAACATGAAAATTTAACCAACAACTAATATGACCATGTGTGTTCTATACGGAAACATAAACTAATCTTATTGACCATGAAAGTTTATAATTTTGATGAATTTATGCGGGCTTCTGTTTCATAGTGTTCCATACATCGATAAAAAAAATAAGCATTTTGCAAAGCTCGAATTTACGAGTCTAAGTTTCGTTTCAAACTAGCTTAATAGTCCAAAATTTAATTGGTACTAAACATAATAATTCAATTGCAAAAATAACCCCCTTACAAACAAATAAATGTGGATACCACAAAATCACAACTTGTGTCTTCTAAAAAACCAGTGAACATATGTATACGGTAGGAAAACAAGACATGTAAATCACACATTTTTTTCCCTCTCAAACAAATTCTTCTCATTCACGACTTGGTAAACAAACACACACACACACACACATGCAAAACTTTAAGCACAAATATGCACACGCCATATTTTATCTGCTTCATAGGAAGTGGTTTGCATGATGAATAAGCAGCTTAACTGTATGTACCTTTTTTGAACTCTATTTTATTTAATTTGATAGCATTTTTCATGATCTATTCCGACGCGCAGGAAGGAACAGTACCATGTAACACACCCAACTCATCCCAGATTCTACCAAAGCTAGCTAGATCACGAGCAACCCCATTGCAAGTTCCAGGGACTATTCTGAATTCTACTCCATCGGTGTCTTGTATAGCAGATTTAATCTCCTGCACAACGAAGACAATCCGCGACCTTGATTTATTGGGAGAATGTAACTCATTGATCAGATTTAAGCAATCTAACTCAACCACCAAAGAGACTGTAGGCAAAATTCAGACCCTGAAGTCACGCAATGGCCTCGGCAGATTGAGCATCTGAGCATGCATCGGTTAAGCCCCAAGCCGAAAAAATGACCTCCCCAGCGTCAAACATTCAGTGGCTTTGAGAGGGAAAGGGCAAATCTGTGC